>NW_022318711.1:0-7872 GCF_002776525.5 Piliocolobus tephrosceles
CACATGTACCCTAGAACTTAAAAGTATAATAATTAAAAAATTAAAATAAAATAAATTAAAACAGAAACAAAATTAGCTGTAATGAAGAAATAAGGTATTTGCAAACACTTAACTGAAAAAGGACTAGCATCTCCTATACGTATGTATACGTGTATAGACAGCTACAAATCAATGAGGAAAAGCAGGCAATCCAACAGAAAAATTGGCAAAAGACCTGAACCAAGCCTATGAAAAGGAAGATTTCTGTTTTTCATTCCCTTCTGTATTTTTTTTTTTAAAGGGGGTCTTGCTGTATTACCCATGCTGGATCCAGTGCAGTGGCTATTCACAGGTATGATCATAGCACACTGCAGCCTCAAATTCCTGGGCTAAAGTGATCCTCCCACCTCAGCCTCCCAAGTAGCTGGGGACTACAGGTGTGCACCATCATACCCCATTTAAAGTTCCACTTTTTAAAAAACACCTGCCATATTTTCACATGTATTATTTTCATTTTTTAAATGTAAAATAAATGAAACTATAGTGAAAAAAAGAAAGCAAAAAAGACATGAAAAGGCACTGAGTCTCATTTTGTAATCAAGGAAATGAACAGTAAAAATTTAATGAGATACCATTACATACTCACCGTATCACAAATGCTAAAATCCCTGACTGACAACACTATGTGTTGCAGAGAACGTGAAGTTACTTTGATGTTAAGAGTACCTTTGGTATACACTTTGGAAAAAAGTTTGACATTATCCAGTAAACTTGAAGATGCACATACTTTGTGATGCAGAAATTCCACTACTAAGTCACCCTAAAAAATTACAAGCTCAGATTCCATATACAAAAGTTTCAAAGCAGCATTATTTAGAATAGTTAAAACCTCTAGATAATCCAAATGTTGACAGCAAAATGGACCTTCTTTCTTATATACAGTACTTCTATTATGTACTTTAATGGATGTACTTTTGCGGTATGCAATTTATGCCTCAACAAAGTTGATTTTTAAAATTTCAACAACTAAAATCAAGGATGCTCCCTTTACTGACAATTCTCTTAGTATGATTCCATGCTCTTATGATGAAATGCATTCAAAGCCAAGCCACCATGAATATTTAACCAATCCCTTTACAAAGTACAACATTCTCACTACCTCTGTTTCACCAAATCACATCTATCCTGCATATCCCTGCTAAAATAATCTTCAAAAAACCCTTCTGAATTAGGAGTACCATGTGCTTTAGAACTTGAAGTGCTGCTCACAGCCTTTCCTCCCCCCAGAAGAATAAACATTTACAATTTGAGTTGAATCTACCACTCTGGTCTTATTTTTCACTACTTTCTATACACAGACAAATCCTTTTCTTAAAATTCACTATTTTTCTAAACATATTTTATTTACACTTTTCATGCATTCTTTAGGCTGTTCTCTTAAACATGTACCCCTGTCTTCCACCTTAATCCTACCTATGATTTAAGAAGTAGCTCAAAGGCTAACCTTAAGCACAGAGTCTTTTCTGAAGCTCCTTTCATTTACGTCTCTTCATTCGCTAAAATTCTAAGTCTTCTAAGTCTGTGTATGAAAGCTAAAAACACCATTCTCTATGTCATTCACAGGAGAATACCTGCCTCCAAGGAACTCAGATAATTTACACCCACACATATAGATAACTGATGACAAATAATATAGGGACAAGCTAGAAGGACATGCTGAACACACAGCATTCACTCAACAATTGCTTGTTGAAAATAATGATTATTTACATATTATAAATATCCAGAAAGTCACTAATATGTAAGTATACAAATAAAATGGTAATCCTAATAGATTTAAAAAAAAAAAGAATCTGAGATCCATGCCAAGATGGCCGAATAGGAACAGCTCCAGCCTGCAGTTCCCAGCATGAGTGACACAGAAGATGGGTGATTTCTGCATTTCCAACTGAGGTACCGGGTTCATCTCACTGGGGCAAGAACACAACACCTGGAAAATCGGGTCACTCCCACTCTAATACAGGCTTTATCAAGGGTCTTAGCAAACGGCACACCAGGAGATTATATCCCGCACCAGGCTCGGAGGGTCCCACGCCCACGGAGCCTCCCTGGTTGCTAGCACAGCAGTCTGAGATCTAACTGCAAGGCAGCAGTGAGACTGGAGGAGGGGTGCCCACCATTGCTGAGGCTTAAGTAGGTAAACAAAGCAGCCGGGAAGCTCGAACTGGGTGGAGCCCACGCCAGTTCAAGGAGGACTGCCTGCCTCTGTAGACTGCACCTCTGGGGACAGGGAATAGCCAAACAAAAGGCAGCAGAAACCTCTGCAGATATAAATGTCCCTGTCTGACAGCTTTGAAGAGAGTAGTGGTTTTCCCAGCACAGAGTTTGAGACCTAAGAATGGA
The DNA here is from genome assembly GCF_002776525.5 of Piliocolobus tephrosceles. Classification (NCBI taxonomy): domain Eukaryota; kingdom Metazoa; phylum Chordata; class Mammalia; order Primates; family Cercopithecidae; genus Piliocolobus; species Piliocolobus tephrosceles. The sequence continues at coordinate 2,383 of NW_022318711.1, forward strand.
GAGACTGTCTGCTCAAGTGGGTACCTGACTCCCGAGTAGCCTAACTGGGAGACATCCCCCCAACTAGGGGCAGACTGACACCTCACACCTCACACGGCTGGGTACACCCCTGAGACAAACCTTCCAGAGGAACGATCAGACGGCAACATTTACTGTTCAGCAATATTCACTCTTCTGCAGTTTCCGCTGCTGATACCCAGGCAAACAGGGTCTGGAGGGGACCTCAAGCAAACTCCAACAGACCTGCAGCTGAGGGTCCTGACTGTTAGAAGGAAAAACAAACAGAAAGGACATCCACACCAAAACCCTATCTGTACATCACCATCATCAAAGACCAAAGATAGATAAAACCACAAAGATGGGGAAAAAGCAGTACAGAAAAGCTGGAAATTCTAAAAATCAGAGCACCTCTCCCCCTCCAAAGGAATGCAGCTCCTCTCCAGCAATGGAACAAAGCTGGATGGAGAATGACTTTGACGAGTTGAGAGAAGAACACTTCAGACAATCAGACTTCTCTGAGTTAAAGGAGGATTAAAGGAGGAATTACGAACCCAGTGCAAAGAAACTAAAAACCTTGAAAAAAGATTTGACGAATGGCTAACTAGAATAACCAATGCAGAGAAATCTTTAAACGACCTGATAGAGATGAAAACCATGACACAAGAAATACGTGACAAATGCACAAGATTCAGTAACTGACTCGATCAACTGGAAGAAAGGGTATCAGTGATTGAAGATCAAATGACTGAAATGAAGCAAGAAGAGAAGTTTACAGAAAAAAGAGTAAAAAGAAATGAACAAAGCCTCCAAGAAGTATGGGATTATGTGAAAAGATCAAATCTACATCTGAGTGGTGTACCTGAAAGTGACGGGGAGAATGGAACCAAGTTGGAAAACATTCTGCAGGATATTATCCAGGAGAACTTCCCCAACCTAGCAAGGCAGACCAACATTCAAATTCAGGAAATACAGAGAACACCACAAAGATACTCCTCGAGAAGAGCAACTCCAACACACATAACTGTCAGATTCACCAAAGTTGAAATGAAGGAAAAAATGTTAAGGGCAGCCAGAGAGAAAGGTCGGGTTACCCACAAAGGGAAGTCCACCAGACTAACAGCGGATCTCTCAGCAGAAACTCTACAAGCCAGAAGACAGTGGGGGCCAATTTTCAACATTCTTAAAGAAAAGAATTTTCAACCCGGAATTTCATATCCAGCCAAATTCAGTTTCATAAGTGAAGGAGAAATAAAATCCTTTACAGACAAGCAAACGCTGAGAGATTTTGTCACCACCAGGCCTGCCCTACAAGAGCTCCTGACGGAAGCACTAAACATGGAAAGGAACAACCAGTACCAGCCACTACAAAAACATGCCAATATGTAAAGGCTATTGATGCTAGGAAGAAACTCCATCAACTAATGAGCAAAATAACCAGCTAACATAATAACAGGATTAGGCTCACACCTAACAATATTAAACTTAAATATAAACAGGCTAAATGCTCCAATTAAAAGACACAGACTGCCAAATGGGATAAAGAGTCAAGACCCATCAATTTGCTGTATCCAGGAGACCCATCTGACATGCAGAGACACACATAGGCTCAAAATAAAGGGATGGAGGAAGATCTATCAAGCAAATGGAAAACAAAAAAAGGCAGGGGTTGCAATCCTAGTCTCTGATAAAACAGACTTTAAACCAACAAGATCAAAAGAGACAAGAAGAACATTACATAATAGTAAAGGGATCAATTCACAAAAAGAGCTAACTATCCAAAATATATTGCACCAAATTCAGGGGCACCTAGATTCATAAAGCAAGTCCTTAGAGACTTACAAAGAGACTTAGACTCCCATACAATAATAATGGGAGACTTTAACACCCCGCTGTCAACATTAGACAAATCAACGAGACAGAAAGTTAACAAGGATATCCAGGAATTGGACTCAACTCTGCACCAAGCAGACCTAATAGACATCTACAGAACTCTCCACCCCAAATCAACAGAATATACATTATTCTCAGCACATCGCACTTATTCCAAAACTGACCACATAGTTAGAAGTAAGGCACTCCTCAGCAAACGTAAAATAATAGAAATTATAACAAACTGTCTTTCAGACCACAGTGCAACAAACTAAAATTCAAGATTAAGATACTCACTCAAAACCGCTCAACTACATGGAAACTGAACAACCTGCTCCTGAATAACTACTTGGTACATAACGAAATGAAGGCAGAAATAAAGATGTTCTTTGAAACCAATGAGAACAAAGATACAACATACCAGAATCTCTGGGACACATTTAAGGCACTGTGTGGAGGGAAATTTATAGCACTAAATGGCCAAAAGAGAAAGCAGGAAAGATCTAAAATTGACACCCTAACATCACAATTAAAAGAACTAGAGAAGTAAGAGCAAACACATTCAAAAGCTAGCAGAAGGCAAGAAATAACTAAGATCAGAGCAGAACTGAAGGAGATAGAGACACAAAAAACCCTTCAAAAAAATCAATGAATCCAGGAGCTGGTTTTTTGAAAAGATCAACAAAATTGATAGACTGCTAGCAAGACTAATAAAGAAGAAAAGAGAGAAGAATCAAATAGACGCAATAAAAAATGATAAAGGGGATGTCACCACCGGCCCCACAAAAATACAAACTACCATCAGAGAATACTATAAACACCTCTACGCAAATACACTAGAAAACCTAGAAGAAACGGATAAATTCCCAGACACATACACTCTCCCAACATGAAACCAGGAAGAAGTTGAATCTCTGAATAGACCAGCTAACAATCTCTGAAATTGAGGCAATAATTAATAGCTTACCAATCAAAAAAAGTCCAGGACCAGACAGATTCACAGCCAAATTCTACCAGAGGTACAAGGAGGAGCTGGTACCATTCCTTCTGAAATTATTCCAATCAACAGAAAAAGAGGGAATCCTCCCTAACTCATTTTATGAGGCCAACATCATCCTGATACCAAAGCCTCGCAGAGACACAACAAAAAAAAGAGAGAATTTTACACCAATATCACTGATGAACATTGATGCAAAAATCCTCAAATAAAATACTGGCAAACCGAATTCAGCAGCACATCAAAAAGCTTATCCACAAGGATCAAAAAGCTTATCCCAGGAAGTGGGCTTCATTCCTGGGATGCAAGGCTGGTTCAACATACGCAAATCAATAAACGTAATCCAGCATATAAACAGAACCAAAGACAAAAGCCACATGATTATCTCAATAGATGTAGAAAAGGCCTTTGACAAAATTCAACAGCCCTTCATGCTAAAAACTCTCAATAAATTCGGTATTCATGGAATGTATCTCAAAATAATAAGAGCTATTAATGACAAACCCACAGCCAATATCATACTGAATGGGGAAAAACTGGAAGCATTCCACTTGAAAACTGGCATAAGAAAGGGATGCCCTCTCTCACCACTCCTATTAAACATAGTGTTGGAAGTTCTGGCTAGAGCAATCAGGCAACAGAAAGAAACAAAGGGTATTCAATTAGGAAAAGAGGAAGTCAAATTGTCCCTGTTTGCACATGACATGACTGTGTATTTAGAAAACTCCATCGTCTCAGCCCCAAATCTCCTTAAGCTGATAAGCAACTTCAGCAAAGTCCCAGGATACTAAATCATGTGCAAAAGTCACTAGCATTCTTACACACCAATAACAGAAAAACAGAGAGCCAAATAATGAGTGAACTTCCATTCACAACTGCTTCAAAGAGAATAAAATACCTAGGAAGCCAACTTACAAGGGATGTAAAGGACCTCTTCAAGGAGAACTACAAACCACTGTTCAATGAAATAAAGAAGGACACAAGCAAATGGAAGAACATTTCATGATCATTGACAGGAAGAATCAATATCGTGAAAATGCCCATACTGCCCAAGGTAATTTATAGATTCAGTGCCATCCCCATTAAGCTACCAATGACTTTCTTCACAGAATTGGAAAAAAACTACTTTAAAGTTCATATGGAACCAAAAAAGAGCCCGCATTGCCAAGACAATCCTAAGCCAAAAGAACAAAGCTGGAGGCATCACGCTACCTGACTTCAAACTGTATTACAAGGCTACAGTAACCAAAACAGAGATATAGACCAATAGAACACAACAGAGTCCTCAGAAATAATACCACACATCTACAACCATCTGATCTTTGACAAACCCGACAAAAACAAGAAATGGGGAAAGGATTGCCTATTTAATAAATGGTGCTGGGAAAACTGTCTAGCCATAGGTAGAAAGCTGAAACTGGATCCCTTCCTTACACCTTACATGAAAATTAATTGCAAGTGGATTAAAGACTTAAATGTTAGACCTAAAACCATAAAAACCCTAGAAGAAAACCTAGGCAACACCATGCAGGACATAGGCATGGGCAAGGACTTCATGTCTAAAACACCACAAGCAATGGCAACAAAAGCCAAAATTGACAAATGGGATCTAATTAAACTAAAGAGCTGCACAGCAAAAGAAACTACCATCAGAGTGAACAGGCAACCTACAGAATGGGAGAACATTTCTGCAATCTACTCATCTGACAAAGGGCTAATATCTAGAATCTACAAAGAACTTAAACAAATTTACAAGAAAAAAACCAACAACCCCATCAAAAAGTGGGCAAAGGATACGAACAGACACTTCTTAAAAGAAGACACTGCATTTATGCAGCCAACAGACACATGAAAAAATACTCATCATCACTGGTCATTACCGAAATGCAAATGAAAACCACAAAGAGATACCATCCCATGGTAGTTAGAATGGCGATCGTTAAAAAGTCAGGAAACAACAGGTGCTAGACAGGATGTGGAGAAACAGGAACACTTTTACACTGTTGGTGGGACTGTAAACTAGTTCAACCATTGTGGAAGACAGTGTGGCGATTTCTCAAGGATCTAGAACTAGAAATACCATTTGACCCTGCCATGCCATTACTAGGTATATACCCAAAGGATTATAAATCATGCTGCTATAAAGACACACGCACACATATGTTTATTGTGGCACTATTCACAATAGCAAAGACTTGGAACCAACCCAGATGTCCATCAACGACAGACTGGATTAAGAAAAGTGGCACATATACATCATGGAATACTATGCAGCCATAAAAAAGGATGAGTTCATGTCCTTTGTAGGGACATGGATGCAGCTGGAAACCATCATTCTCAGCAAACTATCGCAAGAACAGAAAACCAAACACTGTACATTCTCACTCATAGGTGGGAATTAAACAATGAGAACACTTGGACACAGGGCAGGGAACATCACACACTGGGGCCTGTCAAGGGGTGGGGGGCTGTGGGAGGGATAGCATTAGGAGAAATACCTAATTTAAATGACAAGTTGATGGGTGCAGCAAACCAACATGGCACATGTATACCTGTGTAACAAACCTGCATGTTGTGCACATGTACCCTAGAACTTAAAAGTATAATAATTAAAAAATTAAAAT
>NW_022318712.1:0-5397 GCF_002776525.5 Piliocolobus tephrosceles
ACATAAAAATCAGAAATAACAGAGGACATAAAATAGCTGATGGCATAAAAGTAAAAGAAATAGCTGATTGGGCAGGAGCAGTGGTTCACGCCTGTCATCACAGCACTTTGGGAGGCCGAGACGGGCAGATCACAAGCTCAGGAGATCGAGATCATCCTAGTTAACACAATGAAACCCCATCTCTACTAAAAATACAAAAAGAAATTAGCTGGGCATGGTGGCGGACACCTGTAGTCCCAGCTACTCAGGAGGCTGAGGCAGGAGAATGGCCTGAACCATTCTCCTGGAGTCAGAGCTTGCAGTGAGTGGAGATCGTGCTACTGCACTGCAGCCTGGGTGACACAGCGAGACTTCGTCTCCAAAAAAAAAAAAAAAAAAAAAAAAACAGAAGTAAAAAGGATTATAACAGACTACTATGAGCAATTACACACCAACAAATTGATTAACCTACAAGAAATAAATAAATTCCTAGAAACAAACAACTTGCCAAGACCAAATCATGAATAAACAAAAAATCTGACTAGACCTATAACTAGCAAGGAGATCAAATCAGTCATCATACTTCCCAGTAACAACAAAAATATAGGGGAGCCACATGACTGAGCAAGAGCCTGACAACTGACCACCACACCTAAGGGTCACCTACTAGATCATGCCCAAAGCTTCAACACTAAAAAATCTCACTAACATACCCTCATTAAACCAAAGACAAATCAGCTATAAATAAAGACCCTGCACAAAGCTACAGCCCTGTGAAAACATCCAGAAAAGAAGTCTATTTATTGATTGAACTCAAGCTACACTCCCATATGCAGAGATGAGAAAGAACCAATGCAAGAACTACAGTAACTCAAATGGACGGAGTTTCTTATGCTCTCCAAATAATCACACTAGTTCTCCAACAAGGGTTCTTAACCAAAATAAGTTAGCTACAATGACAGAGATATAATTCAGTATACGGATAGAACGGAATTTCACTGAGATTCAGGAAAACAGTAAAACCTAAACCAAGGAAACTAAGAATCACAATCAAAGGATACAGGAGCCAACAGATAAAACAGCCAGTATGAAAAACAACCTAATGGACCTAATAGATCTGAAAAACACTACAAGAGTTTCACAATGCAATCACAAGTATTAACAGCAGAATAGACCAAGCTGAGGAAAGAATCTCAGGACTTGAAGACTGTCTCTCCGAAATAAGACAGTCAGACAAAAATAAAGAAAAAAGAATGAAGAGCAATGAACAAACCTCCAAGAAATAGGGGACTGTATAAAGAGGCCAAATCTAGGAATCACTTACCTCCTTAGAAGAGACAGGGAGAAAGCAAACAACTTGGAAAATATATTTCAGGATATCATCTATGAAAACTTCCACAACCTTGATAGAGGCCGAAATTCAAATTCTCTTGAAGTTCTACACCCAGATTGGCAGGCTGTTCTAATTCCTAGTCTAGCACATTACTTATAGGAAGGGATAAGTTAGGAAGTCCCGGGGAGGCTGGGCAGGCTGGAGGAAAGGCACACATCCTGACCCTTTCTCTTTCCCCATAGCTGTCCGTTGCCCCAAGAGGACATGTCCTGCCTGAAGCTGGGAGTATTTTTTCTCTCTAATATCCAAAAGTTAAGGAAATGGGTTAATTCCAGTACCAGGGTCAGTTCTTTCCTGGGAAGAGCCTCTTTTCAGCTATGAAGATAAATTTCCAGTCAGGAAGCCTACTTACCCATTAACAGCCTGTTCACAGACTTGGTTGCTGTCTTGGTGCATTTTGACCAGTTGGGGGCGCTCATTCCCTGTAAATGTTATAATAGTCTCGAAATCTGCCTTTTATTTCCTTATTTGCTAAGCTACTGTTATGTCATTGTAACAGGGACATTCCCTCTTTGTCAGAAATATTCATCATAAGAAAGGAAAAGGAGTATTTTATAAAAGAGCTTCTGAAAAACCTAGAACTTTCATTGAACTTCTGCTTTCATTTGTGATTTTGTACTTTTAATGGGAAAGTGCTGGGTAAAACCCACAAGAGAACTGAAAACAGGTGTATGAAGAGTCAGTGCAGGCTAATGATGAGTGAAGAAGAGAGCACGGTGCCGATTTCTAGAGGAAGAGGAAGGAAACTGATGTGATATTGGAATGAAAAATGGGATACAGAAAAGCAGGGATGAAAGGGAAAGTAGCTCTCAGAACTAGCAAAGATGTACGTTTTACCTAAGTTTAGGAGATTACCTTCATATGGGAGTGTGCTCTGGAATTCTGAGAGCCAGGAAACGAATGTGCCAGGTGCCAGAATCAGTTAACCATCAACACGTGTATTCTGCACTTCAATCTAGATGCTGTGCCTCTGTCAGGTATTTCTACAAGCCACCATTTCCTGACTGAATATAAATAGAATTTTGAAATGAGGTGAGACCATTTTTCAGCCTCTTTAGGATTCATGACAGAATTCTGTTTTTTGTTTTTTAGGCTGCCTAAAAAAAATATGCAAGCAGAATGGAATTTCAATGTAAAATAATTTCTTGTCATTTATACCTGATATGTAAATTTTGTATTGGGATTTCCTAAATAATTATTAATCTCCTTTTTCCCCAATTATACACAACCATCTCCTGCTCTCTGAGGAGATGTTGCATTTTCAGCTGATTTTGACCAACTTTCTTCCTTTCTGTTTTTTTGATATTGCTTTAAGTCCTGGAATACATGTGCAGAATGTGCAGATTTGTTACATAGGTATAACGTGTGCCATAGTGGTTTGCTGCACCTATCAACTCGTCACATAGAATTTGAGCACAATTTCTTTTTAATCCAGTCTATCATTGATGATCATTTGGGTTGGTTTCTTGTCTGTGCTATTGTAAATAGTGCTGCAATAAACATACACGTGCATGTATTTTTATAATAGAATGATTTATATTTCTTTGGGTATATACTCAGCAATGGGATTGCTGAGTCAAATGGTATTTCTGGTTCTGGATCCTTGATGAATTGCCACACTGTCTTCCACAATAGTTTAACTAATTTACATTCCTACCAACAATGTAAAAGCATTTCTATTTTTCCACAGCTTCACCAGCATCTGTTATTTCCTGACTTTTTAATAATCGCCATTCTGAGTGGCATGAGATGGTATGTCATTGTGGTTTTGATTTGCATTTCTGTAATGATCAGTGATGTTGAACTTTTTTCATGTTTATTGGCCACATAAAAGTCTTCTTTTGAGAAGTGTCTGTTCATGTCCTTTGCCAAATTTTTGGTGGGGTTTTTTTTTTTTTTTTTTTTTTTGTAAATTTGTTTACATTCTTTGTACATTCTGGATATTAGACCTTCGTCTGATGGGTAGACTGCAAAAATTTTCTACCATTCTGTAGGCTGCCTGTTTGCTCGGATGATTGATAGCTTCTTTTGCTGTGCAGAGGTTCTTTAATTAGATGCCATTTGTCAATTTTAGCTTTTGTTGCAGTCGCTTTTGGTGATTTCATCATAAAATCTTTGTCCATGCCTATGTCCTGAAAGTTATTGCCTAGGTTTTCTTCTAGGGTTTTTATGGTTTTGGGTTTTACATTTAAGTGTTTAATCCATATTGAGTTAATTTCTGTATAATGTGTAAGGAACAGGTCCAGTTTCAGTTTTATGCTTATGGCTCTCCAGTTTTCCGCACCATTTATTAAATAGGGAATCTTCTCCCCATTCCTAAAGTATTGAGAAAGAGAATCTCTTTTCCAGTTTCCGATTTTATTTTATGAAAAAAATGTCAGTTCTTACTGACATTCAACAGAATTAATCAAAATATTGATCAATTACTATTGTAAATAATTTTATATTTTATGCTTTAAATATATAAAAATTAAATGTATTAATATGATTTACCAATGCATCACATTTATGAAAATTATTCAGTGACATATATTTTCAAAAAAGAAACACTATGCAGATAAAAGATAATCCACATTTTTGGGGAGTGCAACCTTATTACTTCCCTCCATTGCAAAGGCAGATCTCTCACAATTTTCTATATGTGTTATCTTGATTTTCTTTTCGGATTCACTCTTCTACCTACCCCAGTATGGCTTCTGCTGATTAATTCTATCAATCCAGCTCTCAGTCAGCTCTGCACTGCCATCTCTTTTCTTGCTGTAGTGCTCAGTTTTAACTCACATTTTCCATGAGTCTGTTGATTCTTTTTCTAAGCACATTTATTTTCTAAATATGCTTTTATCACCATTCCCTCTTGTCCTTCTGATATTAAGGTATTCCACCTCTGTTTTCTTTGTGTCTCTTCTGTTCCCCCACTTTAACGTTGGAAGGTCCTCAGAATCCAGTTTAAGTCTTTTTTTCCTTCTTCACTTGCTCCCCACATGACAGCCTTCATTTTTGGCCTTTCCATTGCCAGTTAGGAACTTCCAGATATGGTATTCCTTGAAAACTGCAAACTCATTTATCTGACTGGCAATGTACATTTTCAATTACATGTTGAAATTCAGTTTACAGAGAATATCTCTGCTTTAATTTCCAGACATGTCTCAAGCTACCTTCTGCTAAGAGGAATTCATTGTTTTTGTACTTCCTCACAATTCAGCAGTCAGCATAACTGATATTAACTCAGCATTATTATTATTCTTAGGTTTCTTTCCTGACAAAAATCAAAGATACAAGAGAACAGTGACTGTATTTTTTATGCTCATGTTTATATCCTGAAGTCAGCATATAACCTGGTATAGAAAAATATATTTTTCTATAAATTGAATAAAATTGATAGTTAACTTAATTAAATCATCTATTTTTAAGTCAAGGTATACAGTCAGGGTTGGTGTTTTATCTTAAAGACTAAACAAACACAAGACATTTTGTGTAGTAAAAATTTAATGAAAAAGAAATTAATATATAGGCTACATAAGAAGAACATATATTGTTACATTAACCACAATGTAAAGGTACACATGATATTACATAAAAATAATTTAAATCTTAAAAATAGTTAAATAAATAAATATTTAAATAAATAGATGAACAGAGACATCAGCATGGTTATCTGTAAAGGACTAGTGCCTGCACAGGTAAACACAATGCTTCTTTACACTCCTGAAAACATTTGAAAATATTGATTCAACTCGTGGTGGTTATAGGAGAAATGAGTCCTTGAAATGGAAGAACTCATGAAAGTGTGAGATGATGTATAGTCAATGAGGATCATTTCCATGTTGAACCAGTTTTCAATCCTTCCTCCTTAATCTTTTTTGCAAGTTTGTTGAAAAAGAGAGGGATCTCATGATTTCTGCTCTGACAACCTCCCAGGCACAAGGGCTGTATTTCTTCTCCGTCAGATAGAGAGTGATTCTTTGGAAGTATTTCCTTACAGCCAGGATGGAGTCCTCATTCATCAGCAGAATCTCTTCCACTCC
>NW_022318713.1:0-5397 GCF_002776525.5 Piliocolobus tephrosceles
GGAGTGGAAGAGATTCTGCTGATGAATGAGGACTCCATCCTGGCTGTAAGGAAATACTTCCAAAGAATCACTCTCTATCTGACGGAGAAGAAATACAGCCCTTGTGCCTGGGAGGTTGTCAGAGCAGAAATCATGAGATCCCTCTCTTTTTCAACAAACTTGCAAAAAAGATTAAGGAGGAAGGATTGAAAACTGGTTCAACATGGAAATGATCCTCATTGACTATACATCATCTCACACTTTCATGAGTTCTTCCATTTCAAGGACTCATTTCTCCTATAACCACCACGAGTTGAATCAATATTTTCAAATGTTTTCAGGAGTGTAAAGAAGCATTGTGTTTACCTGTGCAGGCACTAGTCCTTTACAGATAACCATGCTGATGTCTCTGTTCATCTATTTATTTAAATATTTATTTATTTAACTATTTTTAAGATTTAAATTATTTTTATGTAATATCATGTGTACCTTTACATTGTGGTTAATGTAACAATATATGTTCTTCTTATGTAGCCTATATATTAATTTCTTTTTCATTAAATTTTTACTACACAAAATGTCTTGTGTTTGTTTAGTCTTTAAGATAAAACACCAACCCTGACTGTATACCTTGACTTAAAAATAGATGATTTAATTAAGTTAACTATCAATTTTATTCAATTTATAGAAAAATATATTTTTCTATACCAGGTTATATGCTGACTTCAGGATATAAACATGAGCATAAAAAATACAGTCACTGTTCTCTTGTATCTTTGATTTTTGTCAGGAAAGAAACCTAAGAATAATAATAATGCTGAGTTAATATCAGTTATGCTGACTGCTGAATTGTGAGGAAGTACAAAAACAATGAATTCCTCTTAGCAGAAGGTAGCTTGAGACATGTCTGGAAATTAAAGCAGAGATATTCTCTGTAAACTGAATTTCAACATGTAATTGAAAATGTACATTGCCAGTCAGATAAATGAGTTTGCAGTTTTCAAGGAATACCATATCTGGAAGTTCCTAACTGGCAATGGAAAGGCCAAAAATGAAGGCTGTCATGTGGGGAGCAAGTGAAGAAGGAAAAAAAGACTTAAACTGGATTCTGAGGACCTTCCAACGTTAAAGTGGGGGAACAGAAGAGACACAAAGAAAACAGAGGTGGAATACCTTAATATCAGAAGGACAAGAGGGAATGGTGATAAAAGCATATTTAGAAAATAAATGTGCTTAGAAAAAGAATCAACAGACTCATGGAAAATGTGAGTTAAAACTGAGCACTACAGCAAGAAAAGAGATGGCAGTGCAGAGCTGACTGAGAGCTGGATTGATAGAATTAATCAGCAGAAGCCATACTGGGGTAGGTAGAAGAGTGAATCCGAAAAGAAAATCAAGATAACACATATAGAAAATTGTGAGAGATCTGCCTTTGCAATGGAGGGAAGTAATAAGGTTGCACTCCCCAAAAATGTGGATTATCTTTTATCTGCATAGTGTTTCTTTTTTGAAAATATATGTCACTGAATAATTTTCATAAATGTGATGCATTGGTAAATCATATTAATACATTTAATTTTTATATATTTAAAGCATAAAATATAAAATTATTTACAATAGTAATTGATCAATATTTTGATTAATTCTGTTGAATGTCAGTAAGAACTGACATTTTTTTCATAAAATAAAATCGGAAACTGGAAAAGAGATTCTCTTTCTCAATACTTTAGGAATGGGGAGAAGATTCCCTATTTAATAAATGGTGCGGAAAACTGGAGAGCCATAAGCATAAAACTGAAACTGGACCTGTTCCTTACACATTATACAGAAATTAACTCAATATGGATTAAACACTTAAATGTAAAACCCAAAACCATAAAAACCCTAGAAGAAAACCTAGGCAATAACTTTCAGGACATAGGCATGGACAAAGATTTTATGATGAAATCACCAAAAGCGACTGCAACAAAAGCTAAAATTGACAAATGGCATCTAATTAAAGAACCTCTGCACAGCAAAAGAAGCTATCAATCATCCGAGCAAACAGGCAGCCTACAGAATGGTAGAAAATTTTTGCAGTCTACCCATCAGACGAAGGTCTAATATCCAGAATGTACAAAGAATGTAAACAAATTTACAAAAAAAAAAAAAAAAAAAAAAACCCCACCAAAAATTTGGCAAAGGACATGAACAGACACTTCTCAAAAGAAGACTTTTATGTGGCCAATAAACATGAAAAAAGTTCAACATCACTGATCATTACAGAAATGCAAATCAAAACCACAATGACATACCATCTCATGCCACTCAGAATGGCGATTATTAAAAAGTCAGGAAATAACAGATGCTGGTGAAGCTGTGGAAAAATAGAAATGCTTTTACATTGTTGGTAGGAATGTAAATTAGTTAAACTATTGTGGAAGACAGTGTGGCAATTCATCAAGGATCCAGAACCAGAAATACCATTTGACTCAGCAATCCCATTGCTGAGTATATACCCAAAGAAATATAAATCATTCTATTATAAAAATACATGCACGTGTATGTTTATTGCAGCACTATTTACAATAGCACAGACAAGAAACCAACCCAAATGATCATCAATGATAGACTGGATTAAAAAGAAATTGTGCTCAAATTCTATGTGACGAGTTGATAGGTGCAGCAAACCACTATGGCACACGTTATACCTATGTAACAAATCTGCACATTCTGCACATGTATTCCAGGACTTAAAGCAATATCAAAAAAACAGAAAGGAAGAAAGTTGGTCAAAATCAGCTGAAAATGCAACATCTCCTCAGAGAGCAGGAGATGGTTGTGTATAATTGGGGAAAAAGGAGATTAATAATTATTTAGGAAATCCCAATACAAAATTTACATATCAGGTATAAATGACAAGAAATTATTTTACATTGAAATTCCATTCTGCTTGCATATTTTTTTTAGGCAGCCTAAAAAACAAAAAACAGAATTCTGTCATGAATCCTAAAGAGGCTGAAAAATGGTCTCACCTCATTTCAAAATTCTATTTATATTCAGTCAGGAAATGGTGGCTTGTAGAAATACCTGACAGAGGCACAGCATCTAGATTGAAGTGCAGAATACACGTGTTGATGGTTAACTGATTCTGGCACCTGGCACATTCGTTTCCTGGCTCTCAGAATTCCAGAGCACACTCCCATATGAAGGTAATCTCCTAAACTTAGGTAAAACGTACATCTTTGCTAGTTCTGAGAGCTACTTTCCCTTTCATCCCTGCTTTTCTGTATCCCATTTTTCATTCCAATATCACATCAGTTTCCTTCCTCTTCCTCTAGAAATCGGCACCGTGCTCTCTTCTTCACTCATCATTAGCCTGCACTGACTCTTCATACACCTGTTTTCAGTTCTCTTGTGGGTTTTACCCAGCACTTTCCCATTAAAAGTACAAAATCACAAATGAAAGCAGAAGTTCAATGAAAGTTCTAGGTTTTTCAGAAGCTCTTTTATAAAATACTCCTTTTCCTTTCTTATGATGAATATTTCTGACAAAGAGGGAATGTCCCTGTTACAATGACATAACAGTAGCTTAGCAAATAAGGAAATAAAAGGCAGATTTCGAGACTATTATAACATTTACAGGGAATGAGCGCCCCCAACTGGTCAAAATGCACCAAGACAGCAACCAAGTCTGTGAACAGGCTGTTAATGGGTAAGTAGGCTTCCTGACTGGAAATTTATCTTCATAGCTGAAAAGAGGCTCTTCCCAGGAAAGAACTGACCCTGGTACTGGAATTAACCCATTTCCTTAACTTTTGGATATTAGAGAGAAAAAATACTCCCAGCTTCAGGCAGGACATGTCCTCTTGGGGCAACGGACAGCTATGGGGAAAGAGAAAGGGTCAGGATGTGTGCCTTTCCTCCAGCCTGCCCAGCCTCCCCGGGACTTCCTAACTTATCCCTTCCTATAAGTAATGTGCTAGACTAGGAATTAGAACAGCCTGCCAATCTGGGTGTAGAACTTCAAGAGAATTTGAATTTCGGCCTCTATCAAGGTTGTGGAAGTTTTCATAGATGATATCCTGAAATATATTTTCCAAGTTGTTTGCTTTCTCCCTGTCTCTTCTAAGGAGGTAAGTGATTCCTAGATTTGGCCTCTTTATACAGTCCCCTATTTCTTGGAGGTTTGTTCATTGCTCTTCATTCTTTTTTCTTTATTTTTGTCTGACTGTCTTATTTCGGAGAGACAGTCTTCAAGTCCTGAGATTCTTTCCTCAGCTTGGTCTATTCTGCTGTTAATACTTGTGATTGCATTGTGAAACTCTTGTAGTGTTTTTCAGATCTATTAGGTCCATTAGGTTGTTTTTCATACTGGCTGTTTTATCTGTTGGCTCCTGTATCCTTTGATTGTGATTCTTAGTTTCCTTGGTTTAGGTTTTACTGTTTTCCTGAATCTCAGTGAAATTCCGTTCTATCCGTATACTGAATTATATCTCTGTCATTGTAGCTAACTTATTTTGGTTAAGAACCCTTGTTGGAGAACTAGTGTGATTATTTGGAGAGCATAAGAAACTCCGTCCATTTGAGTTACTGTAGTTCTTGCATTGGTTCTTTCTCATCTCTGCATATGGGAGTGTAGCTTGAGTTCAATCAATAAATAGACTTCTTTTCTGGATGTTTTCACAGGGCTGTAGCTTTGTGCAGGGTCTTTATTTATAGCTGATTTGTCTTTGGTTTAATGAGGGTATGTTAGTGAGATTTTTTAGTGTTGAAGCTTTGGGCATGATCTAGTAGGTGACCCTTAGGTGTGGTGGTCAGTTGTCAGGCTCTTGCTCAGTCATGTGGCTCCCCTATATTTTTGTTGTTACTGGGAAGTATGATGACTGATTTGATCTCCTTGCTAGTTATAGGTCTAGTCAGATTTTTTGTTTATTCATGATTTGGTCTTGGCAAGTTGTTTGTTTCTAGGAATTTATTTATTTCTTGTAGGTTAATCAATTTGTTGGTGTGTAATTGCTCATAGTAGTCTGTTATAATCCTTTTTACTTCTGTTTTTTTTTTTTTTTTTTTTTTTTTGGAGACGAAGTCTCGCTGTGTCACCCAGGCTGCAGTGCAGTAGCACGATCTCCACTCACTGCAAGCTCTGACTCCAGGAGAATGGTTCAGGCCATTCTCCTGCCTCAGCCTCCTGAGTAGCTGGGACTACAGGTGTCCGCCACCATGCCCAGCTAATTTCTTTTTGTATTTTTAGTAGAGATGGGGTTTCATTGTGTTAACTAGGATGATCTCGATCTCCTGAGCTTGTGATCTGCCCGTCTCGGCCTCCCAAAGTGCTGTGATGACAGGCGTGAACCACTGCTCCTGCCCAATCAGCTATTTCTTTTACTTTTATGCCATCAGCTATTTTATGTCCTCTGTTATTTCTGATTTTTATGT
>NW_022318714.1:0-1895 GCF_002776525.5 Piliocolobus tephrosceles
TTTTACTTTCTATCTCTGTTTTTGCTTTCTTTATTCACTCTCTACATATGTTTAAAGATGTTTTTCATTTTTTTCATCATTGCCTACTTTTCCCCTGCACTCAAAGCCTTTTATGGTATTTTTTTCTAATTGAAATCTTCATAAAATTTTAATAACACAGATTTGGCATATCTATTTATGTATACTGTGTATACCTCTACTTCACAGATAAAGACTATAAAGTTTGCTCTTTTTATTCGATGTAAAGTTAAGAATGACAGAAAAGTTAACCTAAAATCTAAGTTTAAAATCTATTGACATTTAGCTTAATTTGATGAGTATAATTGTAGAATAACTTTTAATGTAATTTGTTCATGTAAATTTTGTTGTATCAAATTACATATGCAAAATAAAAATCTATATAAATACACATTAATCATATGAATGTAATTACATACCTAATCATTCAAAATTCCAAAAAATATGAACGAGTTGTTTAAAAGTTTTCTCACAGTATATGAAGCTTTGAATTTTGCTTTATATGAGAAAATAATTTGTAAACTTCACTAGCTGCAATATTAATCCAGATATTGCCAACAATTTTTTCTTTTCAGCACTCGACATACATATTGATGTGTTGTATAATTTTAGTAGAAATAAATCATATAAGATAAGGTATTTGCAATGAATTCTCAAAGTCTACAAAACATCCTGAAGAACTGAGGATCAAACCAAAGTAATAACCATAAGACAGTCAATGGCAGCCCAAAGGTATGCAGGTTAAAGCCACATATTGTGATAAGACTCTAAGACCCAGCAAAAAAATGGACAGAAAGTCCTCCAATCACAGTCATCGATTTGACATAGGTTTTTAACACTGATCTTGCAAATATTTTGTGTATCTTCATTAACTCAATATCAGTGCTTCTCATGTGATACACAACAAAACCTAGTGAGAAAGATGAATATTAAGCAATCAAATTTTGTTGGAGAGAGTTGTTGGAGGTCACAAGCTGTTGTAATCTGTCAGACTTGTTTATACTATGAGAACTAATTTTTGTACCCTTCGAAGAAGTATCATTCCAATAAACATATGTGACTTAGAAAATATTATCAATTAAATCATTTTGGCATTTTTCATCGAAGTTCAAATTCCCTAAAGGTTTTCAGAAGTTCCCATCCAGGTCAATTCTTATCAAATAAAAAGATCATATTTGTTCTAAATTCATAAATATATAAATATTGAATATTATCAACTAAAGAATTAACTTTCAGAGTGGTCCTGAACTCTGACTCTAACTTTTTATTTTGCATAAGAAGTTAGTTTGAAGGGGAACATCACACACTGGGGCCTATCATGGGGAGGGGGGAGGGGGGAGGGATTGCATTGGGGAGTTATACCTGATATAAATGATGAATTGAGGGGTGCTGACGAGTTGATGGGTGCAGCACACCAACATGGCACATGTATACATATGTAACAAACCTGCACGTTATGCACATGTACCCTAGAACTTAAAGTATAATAAAAATAAAATAAAATAAAATAAAATAAAATACAGAATTTGAAAGAAAAAAAAAAAAAAAAGAAGTTAGTTTGTCTCAGCCCTATAGAGGCTGAGTCCTTAAACGGAATGAGCTCTGCTTTAGCAAATCAGCTATTTAGTAGGTGGAGTTTTTACTAGTTTCTCATTTTTTCTTCTACTAGGAAGTGTTCAAGAATGAGGCTATTTTGTTTCATCATGGCCATATTTGCTGGGAATATAATAGACAATGACAAAAATGTCCATTCAGCTCTTATTGAGAGCCAATAATGCCCATGTAGTTTACTGCTATAACCAGTGGGATTCTAGTTTTTTAAGGTGCATGTAGATCTGGGGATTCCAATTGCAAGAGCAGCACAATATCATCCTCTG
>NW_022318715.1:0-1895 GCF_002776525.5 Piliocolobus tephrosceles
CAGAGGATGATATTGTGCTGCTCTTGCAATTGGAATCCCCAGATCTACATGCACCTTAAAAAACTAGAATCCCACTGGTTATAGCAGTAAACTACATGGGCATTATTGGCTCTCAATAAGAGCTGAATGGACATTTTTGTCATTGTCTATTATATTCCCAGCAAATATGGCCATGATGAAACAAAATAGCCTCATTCTTGAACACTTCCTAGTAGAAGAAAAAATGAGAAACTAGTAAAAACTCCACCTACTAAATAGCTGATTTGCTAAAGCAGAGCTCATTCCGTTTAAGGACTCAGCCTCTATAGGGCTGAGACAAACTAACTTCTTTTTTTTTTTTTTTTCTTTCAAATTCTGTATTTTATTTTATTTTATTTTATTTTATTTTTATTATACTTTAAGTTCTAGGGTACATGTGCATAACGTGCAGGTTTGTTACATATGTATACATGTGCCATGTTGGTGTGCTGCACCCATCAACTCGTCAGCACCCCTCAATTCATCATTTATATCAGGTATAACTCCCCAATGCAATCCCTCCCCCCTCCCCCCTCCCCATGATAGGCCCCAGTGTGTGATGTTCCCCTTCAAACTAACTTCTTATGCAAAATAAAAAGTTAGAGTCAGAGTTCAGGACCACTCTGAAAGTTAATTCTTTAGTTGATAATATTCAATATTTATATATTTATGAATTTAGAACAAATATGATCTTTTTATTTGATAAGAATTGACCTGGATGGGAACTTCTGAAAACCTTTAGGGAATTTGAACTTCGATGAAAAATGCCAAAATGATTTAATTGATAATATTTTCTAAGTCACATATGTTTATTGGAATGATACTTCTTCGAAGGGTACAAAAATTAGTTCTCATAGTATAAACAAGTCTGACAGATTACAACAGCTTGTGACCTCCAACAACTCTCTCCAACAAAATTTGATTGCTTAATATTCATCTTTCTCACTAGGTTTTGTTGTGTATCACATGAGAAGCACTGATATTGAGTTAATGAAGATACACAAAATATTTGCAAGATCAGTGTTAAAAACCTATGTCAAATCGATGACTGTGATTGGAGGACTTTCTGTCCATTTTTTTGCTGGGTCTTAGAGTCTTATCACAATATGTGGCTTTAACCTGCATACCTTTGGGCTGCCATTGACTGTCTTATGGTTATTACTTTGGTTTGATCCTCAGTTCTTCAGGATGTTTTGTAGACTTTGAGAATTCATTGCAAATACCTTATCTTATATGATTTATTTCTACTAAAATTATACAACACATCAATATGTATGTCGAGTGCTGAAAAGAAAAAATTGTTGGCAATATCTGGATTAATATTGCAGCTAGTGAAGTTTACAAATTATTTTCTCATATAAAGCAAAATTCAAAGCTTCATATACTGTGAGAAAACTTTTAAACAACTCGTTCATATTTTTTGGAATTTTGAATGATTAGGTATGTAATTACATTCATATGATTAATGTGTATTTATATAGATTTTTATTTTGCATATGTAATTTGATACAACAAAATTTACATGAACAAATTACATTAAAAGTTATTCTACAATTATACTCATCAAATTAAGCTAAATGTCAATAGATTTTAAACTTAGATTTTAGGTTAACTTTTCTGTCATTCTTAACTTTACATCGAATAAAAAGAGCAAACTTTATAGTCTTTATCTGTGAAGTAGAGGTATACACAGTATACATAAATAGATATGCCAAATCTGTGTTATTAAAATTTTATGAAGATTTCAATTAGAAAAAAATACCATAAAAGGCTTTGAGTGCAGGGGAAAAGTAGGCAATGATGAAAAAAATGAAAAACATCTTTAAACATATGTAGAGAGTGAATAAAGAAAGCAAAAACAGAGATAGAAAGTAAAA
>NW_022318716.1:0-6810 GCF_002776525.5 Piliocolobus tephrosceles
ACTTTCTATCTCTGTTTTTGCTTTCTTTATTCACTCTCTACATGTGTCGAAAGATGTTTTTCATCATTGCCTATTTTTCCCCTGCACTCAAAACATTTTATGGTGTTTTTTTCTAATTGAAATCTTCATGAACTTTTAATAACACAGATTTGGCATATCTATTTATGTATACTGTGTACACCTGTACTTCACAGATAAAAACTATAGTTTGCTCTTTTTATTCAATGTAAAGTTAAGAATGACAGAAAAGTTAAACTAAAATCTAAGTTTAAAAGTTATTGATATTTAACTTAATTTGATGAGTATAATTGTGGAATAACTTTTAATGTAATTTGTTTGTTTATGTAAATTTTGTTGTGTGAAATTACATATGCAAAATAAAAATCTATATAAATTCACATTAATAATATGAATGTAATTATCTACCTAATCATTCGAAACTGCTAAAAATGTGAATAATTTTTAAAAAATTTCTCATAGTGTATGAAGCTTTGAATTTTCCTTTATATGAGAAAATAATTTATAAACTTCACTAGCTGCAGTGTTCATCCAGGTATTGCCAACACTGTTTTCTTTTCAGTACTTAACATAAATATTGATGTGTTGACTAACTTTAGTAGAAATAAATCATATAATATAAGCTATTTGCATTTAATTCTCAAAGTCTACAAAACACCCTGAAAAACTGAGGATCAAACATAAGTAATAACCATAAGATAGTCAATGGCAGCCCAAAGGTATGCAGGCTAAAACCACAAAGTGTGATAAGACTTTAAGATTCAGCAAAAAATTGACAGAAAGTCCTACAATCACAGTCTTCTATTTACCCTAGGTTTGTGACGCTGATCTTGCAAATATTTGTGTATCCTCCTGAACTCAATATCAGTGCTTCTCATGTGATACACAACAAAACCCAGTGAGAAAGATGTATATTAAGCAATCAAATTTTGTTGGATAGACTTGTTGGAGAGTCACAAACTATTGTAATATGTCAGATTTCTTTATACTATGAGAACTAATTTTTGTACCCTTCGAAGAGGTATCACTCCAATAAACATATGTGACTTAGAAAATACTATCAATTAAATCACTGTCATTTTTCAAAGGTTTTCAGGAGTTCTTATCCAAGTCAATTCTTATTGAATAAAAAAGACCATCTTTGCAAAATCATAAATTTACAAATATTGAATATTATCATGTAAAGAATTAACTTTCAGAGTGGTTCTGAACTCTAACTCTAACTTTTTATTTTGCATAAGAAGTTAGTTTTTCTTGGCCCTATGGATACTGAGTCCTTAAATGGAATGAGCTCTACTTTAGCAAATCAGCTACATAGTAAGTGGAGTTTTTACTAGTTTCTCATTTTTTCTTCTACTAGGAAGTGTTCAACAATGAAGCTATTTTGCTCCATCATGGCCGTATTTGCTGGGATTATAATAGACAATGACAAAAGTTTCCATTCAGCTCTTATTGAGAGTCAATAATGCCCATTTAGTTTACTGCTAAAACCACTGGGATTCTAGTTTTTTTAAGGTGCATGTAGATCTGTGGATCCCAATTGCAAGAGCAGCACAATATCATCCTCTGCCCAGCACTATATTAACCATTTATGACTTCATCACTGATCTGCCCTCTACTTTGTTATAATAGAAAATAACCAGCCTGGTGTCAAATACAGATTCACATATCTAAATTCAAATTCTCCCATTCACACAGTTTATAGGAATCAGACAAGTTACTATTCCCAAAAGTAGGGAATAATAGCCTCTGTCTCCCAGATAATCCTACAGCTTTCCTTCCCTGGATCAAATCCCCAGAATGTATATGTGAACTGTAAATACTTGTGACATCATTTTTCCACCATTGGCTTGGGCCCACAGCACAGACACCCCCATTCCAGGCAGATTGCACTGAGTGATTGCTGGCCTGCATCTCTGGGGTGGAGCCCCCAGGAGACAAGCAAAAGACTCTCAATTACAACTACTACTAAGGTCCCTTCCTTCCATGCCTCCAAGTTGGGGAGTAAACATTAACCCTGACATAACCCCAGAATTGTTGTGGGCAGCCCGGGAGTGACAAGATACAAGCGACAGTCAGCACTCAAGTGGGAGAGGAGCCCACAATTTCATAGCATTGAGCAGGAGCATGGCTGCAACCATGAGGAAATATAGGGGAGCCACATGACTGAGCAAGAACCTGACAACTGACCACCACACCTAAGAGTCACCTACTAGATCATGCCCAAAGCTTCAACACTAAAAAATTCTCACTAACATACCCTCATTAAACCAAAGACAAGTAAGCTACAAATAAAGACCCTGCACAAAGCTGCAGCCCTGTGAAAACATCCAGAAAAGAAGTCTATTTATTGATTGAACTCAAGTTACACTCCCATATGCAGAGATGAGAAAGAACCAACGCAAGAACTACAGAAACTCTAAATAGAGTTTCTTATGTCCTCCAAATAATCACACTAGTTCTCCAACAAGGGTTCTTAACCAAAATAAGTTAGCTACAATGACAGAGATATAATTCAGAATATGGATAGAAGGGAATTTCATTGAGATTCAGGAAAACAGTAAAACCTAAACCAAGGAAACTAAGAATCACAAAGGATACAGGAGCTGACAGACAAAACAGCCAGTATGAAAAAGAACCCAATGGACCTAATAGATGTGAAAAACACACTGCAAGAATTTCACAATGCAATCACAAGTATTAACAGCAGAATAGACCAAGCTGATGATAGAAACTCAGGACTTGAAGACAGGCTCCCTGAAATAGTCAGACAAAAGTAAAGAAAAAAGAGTGAAGAGTAACAAAACCTCCAAGGAATAGGGGATTCCAAGAGGCCAAATCTAGGAATCACTTGCATCCTTAAAAGAGGGAGAAAGCAAACAACTTGGGGAAAGTAATGGATAAACCCACAAGAGAACTGAAAACAGCTGTATGAAGCGGCAGTGCAGGCTAATGATGAGTGAAGAAGAGAGCACAGTGCCGATTTCTAGAGGAAGAGGAAGGAAACTAATGTGATATGGGAGTGAAAATGTGATACGGAAAAGCAAGGAGGAAAGGGGAAAGTGTGTCAGCTCCCAGAACCAGCAAAGATGTATATTTTACTTAAGTTTAGGAGGTTACCTTCATATGGGAGTGTACTCTGGAATTCCGAGAGCCAGGAAACGAATGTGCCAGGTGTCAGAATCAGTTAACCATCAACACGTGTATTCTGCACTTCAATCTAGATGCTGCTCCTCTGTCAGGTATTTTTACAAGCCACCATTTCCTGACTGAATATAAATAGGACTTTGAAATGAGGTGAGACAATTTTTCAGCCTCTCCAGAATTTATGACAGAATTCTGGTTTTATTTATTTATTTTTTTAGGCTGCCTAAAGAAATATATGCAAGCAGAATGGAATTTCAATGTAAAATAATTTATTGTTATTTATACCTGATGTGTAAATTTTGTATTGGGATTTCCTAAATAATTATTAATCTTCTCTTTTCCTCAATTATACACAACCATCTCCTGCTCTCTTAAATTCCTTGGTTCATGTTGTATTTTCACCTGATTTTGACCAACTTCCTTTTTTTATTTTATTTTATTTTTTTTTTGATTTTGCTTTAAGTTCTGGGATACATGTGCAGAACGTGCAGATTTGTTCCATAGGTATATGTGTGCCATGGTGGTTTGCTGCACCTATCAAGTCGTCACCTAGGTTCTAAGCACAATCTTTTTTAATCCTGTCTGTCATTGACGGGCATTTGGGTTAGTTTCTTGTCTTTGCTATTGTAAATAGTGCTGCAATAAACATACACGTGCATGACTTGATAATAGAATGACTTATGTTCCTTTGGGTATATACTCAGCAATGGGATTGCTGAGTCAAATGGTGTTTCTAGGTTCTAGACCCTTGATGAATCGCCACACTGCCTTCCACAATGGTTGAAGTAATTTACATTCCTATCAACAGTGTGAAAGCTTTCCTAATTCTCCAAAGCTTCACCAGCATCTGTTATTTCCTGACTTTTTAGTAATTGCCATTCTGAGTGGCATGAGATGGTAGCTCATTGTGGTTTTGATTTGCATTTCTCTAATGATCAGTGATGTTGAGCTTTTTTCATGTTTATTGGCTGCATAAATGTCTTCTTTTGAGAAGTGTCTGTTCATGTCCTTTGACAGCTTTTTGATGGGGCTTTTCTTTTTGTAAATTTGTTTAAGTTCTTTGTGCATTCTGGATATTAGACCTTTGTCAGATGGGTAGACCACAAAAATTTTCTCCCATTCTGTAGGTTGCCTGTTCGCTCTGATGATTCATAGTGTCTTTTGCTGTGCAGAAGCTCTTTAATTAGATGCCATTTGTCAATTTTAGCCTTTGTTGCAATTGGTTTTGGTGATTTCATCATAAAATCTTTGCCCATGCCTATGTCCTGAATGCTGTTGCCTACGTTTTCTTCTAGGGTTTTCGTCGTTTTGGGTTTTACATTTAAGTCTTTAATTCATCTTGAGTTAATTTTTATATAAGGTGCAAGGAAGGGGTCCTGTTTCAGTTTTCTGCATATGACAATCCAGTTTTCCCAGCACCATTTATTAAATAGGGAATCCTTTCCCCATTCCTACAATATTGAGAAAGAGAATCTCTTTTCCAGTTTCCGATTTTATTTTATGCAAGAAACGTGTTAGTTTTACTGACATTTTACAGAGTATTAATCAAAATAATGATCAATTACTATTGTTAATAATTTTATATTCTGTGCTTTAAATGTATAAAAATTAAATGTATTAATATGATTTGCCAATGCATCACATTTATGAAATTTATTCAGTAACATATATTTTCAAAAAGGAAACACTATACAGATAAAAGATAATCCACATGTTTTGGGGTTCCAACCTTATTACTTCCCTCCATTGCAAAGGCAGATCTCTCACAATTTTCTATATGGGTTATCTTGAATTTTCTTTTCTGATTCACTCTTCTACCTACCCCAATATGACTTCTGCTGATTAATTCTATCAATTCAGCTCTCAGTAAGCTCTGCACTGTCATCTATTTTTTTGCTGTAGTGCTCAGTTTTAATTCATATTTTCCATAAGTCTATTGATTCTCCTTCTAAGCACATTCATTTTTTAAATACGCTTTTATCACCACTCCCACTTCTCCTTCTGATATTAAGGTATTCCACCTCTGTTTTCTTTATGTCTCTTCTGTTCCCCCACTTTAATGTTGGAAGGTCCTCAGAATCCAGTTTAAGTATTTTTTTTTTTCTCTGTCCACTTGCTCCCCACATGACAGCCTTCATTTTTGGCCTTTCCATTGCCAGTTAGGAACTTCCAGATGTCGTATTCCTTGGAAATTGCAAACTCATATATCTGACTGGCAATGTACATTTTCAATTACATGTTTGAAAGTCAGTTTACAGAGAATATCTCTGCTTTTAATTCCAGACATGTCTCAATTTACCTTCTGCTATGAATAATTCATTTTTTTACTTCCTCACATTACAGCAGTTAGCATAACTGATATTAATTCAACATTATTATTGTTTTTAGATTTCTTTCTGGATAAAATGAAAGATACAAGAGAACAGGAGCTGTATTTTTTATGTTCCCGTTTATATTTTGAAGGCAACATATAACCGGGTATAGAAAAATGTATTTTTCCATATTTGAATAAAATTATGATAGGTAACTTAATTAAATCATCTATTTTTAAGTCAGGTTGTACAGTCAGGCTTGGCATTTTATCTTAAAGAATAAACAAACAGTGCTCACTCCTGCAGCACATATACTAAAATTGGAACCACAGAGAGAAGATTAGCATGGCTCCTGCGCAAGGATGACATGCAAATTTGTGAAGCGTTCCATATTTTTAGCAAACTATTGCAAGAACAGAAAACCAAACACTGCATGTTCTCTCACTCATAGGCGGGAATTGAACAATGAGAACACTTGGACACAGGAAGGGGAACATCACACACCGGGGCCTGTTGTGGGGTTGTGGGGAGGGGAGAGGGATAGCATTAGGAGATATACCTAATGTAAATGACGAGTTAATGGGTGCAGCACACCAACATGGCATATGTATACATATGTAACAAACCTGCATATTGTGCACATGTACCCTAGAACTTAGAGTATGATAAAAAAAATAGAAAACACAAGAAATTATGTATAGTAAAAATTTAATGAAAAAGGAAATTAATATACTGGCTAAGAATATGAAGAACATATGTTATTACATTAACCACAGTGTAAAAGTACACATTATATTACATACAAATAATTTAAATCTTAAAAATAGTTAAATAAATATTTAAATAAATAGATGACACTGCACTCCAGCCTGGGTGACAGAGAGAGACTGTCTCAAGAAAAAAATAAAAATAAATAACAAATAAATAAATACATAGATGAACAGAGACATCAGCATGGTCATCTGTAAAGGACTAGTACCTGCACAGGTAAACATGATGCTTCTTTAAACTCCTGAAAACATTAGAAAATTTTGATTCAACTCGTGGTGGTTATAGGAGAAATGAGTCTTTGAAATGGAAGAACTCATGAATGTGTGAGATGATATGTCAGTCAATGAGGATCATTTCCATGTTGAACCAGTTTTCAATCCTTCCTCCTTAATCTTTTTTGCAAGTTTGTTGAAAAAGAGAGGGATCTCATGATTTCTGCTCTGACAACCTCCCAGGCACAAGGGCTGTATTTCTTCTCCGTCAGATAGAGAGTGATTCTTTGGAAGTATTTCCTCACAGCCAGGATGGAGTCCTCATTCATCAGCAGAATCTCTTCCACTCC
>NW_022318717.1:0-6810 GCF_002776525.5 Piliocolobus tephrosceles
GGAGTGGAAGAGATTCTGCTGATGAATGAGGACTCCATCCTGGCTGTGAGGAAATACTTCCAAAGAATCACTCTCTATCTGACGGAGAAGAAATACAGCCCTTGTGCCTGGGAGGTTGTCAGAGCAGAAATCATGAGATCCCTCTCTTTTTCAACAAACTTGCAAAAAAGATTAAGGAGGAAGGATTGAAAACTGGTTCAACATGGAAATGATCCTCATTGACTGACATATCATCTCACACATTCATGAGTTCTTCCATTTCAAAGACTCATTTCTCCTATAACCACCACGAGTTGAATCAAAATTTTCTAATGTTTTCAGGAGTTTAAAGAAGCATCATGTTTACCTGTGCAGGTACTAGTCCTTTACAGATGACCATGCTGATGTCTCTGTTCATCTATGTATTTATTTATTTGTTATTTATTTTTATTTTTTTCTTGAGACAGTCTCTCTCTGTCACCCAGGCTGGAGTGCAGTGTCATCTATTTATTTAAATATTTATTTAACTATTTTTAAGATTTAAATTATTTGTATGTAATATAATGTGTACTTTTACACTGTGGTTAATGTAATAACATATGTTCTTCATATTCTTAGCCAGTATATTAATTTCCTTTTTCATTAAATTTTTACTATACATAATTTCTTGTGTTTTCTATTTTTTTTATCATACTCTAAGTTCTAGGGTACATGTGCACAATATGCAGGTTTGTTACATATGTATACATATGCCATGTTGGTGTGCTGCACCCATTAACTCGTCATTTACATTAGGTATATCTCCTAATGCTATCCCTCTCCCCTCCCCACAACCCCACAACAGGCCCCGGTGTGTGATGTTCCCCTTCCTGTGTCCAAGTGTTCTCATTGTTCAATTCCCGCCTATGAGTGAGAGAACATGCAGTGTTTGGTTTTCTGTTCTTGCAATAGTTTGCTAAAAATATGGAACGCTTCACAAATTTGCATGTCATCCTTGCGCAGGAGCCATGCTAATCTTCTCTCTGTGGTTCCAATTTTAGTATATGTGCTGCAGGAGTGAGCACTGTTTGTTTATTCTTTAAGATAAAATGCCAAGCCTGACTGTACAACCTGACTTAAAAATAGATGATTTAATTAAGTTACCTATCATAATTTTATTCAAATATGGAAAAATACATTTTTCTATACCCGGTTATATGTTGCCTTCAAAATATAAACGGGAACATAAAAAATACAGCTCCTGTTCTCTTGTATCTTTCATTTTATCCAGAAAGAAATCTAAAAACAATAATAATGTTGAATTAATATCAGTTATGCTAACTGCTGTAATGTGAGGAAGTAAAAAAATGAATTATTCATAGCAGAAGGTAAATTGAGACATGTCTGGAATTAAAAGCAGAGATATTCTCTGTAAACTGACTTTCAAACATGTAATTGAAAATGTACATTGCCAGTCAGATATATGAGTTTGCAATTTCCAAGGAATACGACATCTGGAAGTTCCTAACTGGCAATGGAAAGGCCAAAAATGAAGGCTGTCATGTGGGGAGCAAGTGGACAGAGAAAAAAAAAAATACTTAAACTGGATTCTGAGGACCTTCCAACATTAAAGTGGGGGAACAGAAGAGACATAAAGAAAACAGAGGTGGAATACCTTAATATCAGAAGGAGAAGTGGGAGTGGTGATAAAAGCGTATTTAAAAAATGAATGTGCTTAGAAGGAGAATCAATAGACTTATGGAAAATATGAATTAAAACTGAGCACTACAGCAAAAAAATAGATGACAGTGCAGAGCTTACTGAGAGCTGAATTGATAGAATTAATCAGCAGAAGTCATATTGGGGTAGGTAGAAGAGTGAATCAGAAAAGAAAATTCAAGATAACCCATATAGAAAATTGTGAGAGATCTGCCTTTGCAATGGAGGGAAGTAATAAGGTTGGAACCCCAAAACATGTGGATTATCTTTTATCTGTATAGTGTTTCCTTTTTGAAAATATATGTTACTGAATAAATTTCATAAATGTGATGCATTGGCAAATCATATTAATACATTTAATTTTTATACATTTAAAGCACAGAATATAAAATTATTAACAATAGTAATTGATCATTATTTTGATTAATACTCTGTAAAATGTCAGTAAAACTAACACGTTTCTTGCATAAAATAAAATCGGAAACTGGAAAAGAGATTCTCTTTCTCAATATTGTAGGAATGGGGAAAGGATTCCCTATTTAATAAATGGTGCTGGGAAAACTGGATTGTCATATGCAGAAAACTGAAACAGGACCCCTTCCTTGCACCTTATATAAAAATTAACTCAAGATGAATTAAAGACTTAAATGTAAAACCCAAAACGACGAAAACCCTAGAAGAAAACGTAGGCAACAGCATTCAGGACATAGGCATGGGCAAAGATTTTATGATGAAATCACCAAAACCAATTGCAACAAAGGCTAAAATTGACAAATGGCATCTAATTAAAGAGCTTCTGCACAGCAAAAGACACTATGAATCATCAGAGCGAACAGGCAACCTACAGAATGGGAGAAAATTTTTGTGGTCTACCCATCTGACAAAGGTCTAATATCCAGAATGCACAAAGAACTTAAACAAATTTACAAAAAGAAAAGCCCCATCAAAAAGCTGTCAAAGGACATGAACAGACACTTCTCAAAAGAAGACATTTATGCAGCCAATAAACATGAAAAAAGCTCAACATCACTGATCATTAGAGAAATGCAAATCAAAACCACAATGAGCTACCATCTCATGCCACTCAGAATGGCAATTACTAAAAAGTCAGGAAATAACAGATGCTGGTGAAGCTTTGGAGAATTAGGAAAGCTTTCACACTGTTGATAGGAATGTAAATTACTTCAACCATTGTGGAAGGCAGTGTGGCGATTCATCAAGGGTCTAGAACCTAGAAACACCATTTGACTCAGCAATCCCATTGCTGAGTATATACCCAAAGGAACATAAGTCATTCTATTATCAAGTCATGCACGTGTATGTTTATTGCAGCACTATTTACAATAGCAAAGACAAGAAACTAACCCAAATGCCCGTCAATGACAGACAGGATTAAAAAAGATTGTGCTTAGAACCTAGGTGACGACTTGATAGGTGCAGCAAACCACCATGGCACACATATACCTATGGAACAAATCTGCACGTTCTGCACATGTATCCCAGAACTTAAAGCAAAATCAAAAAAAAAATAAAATAAAATAAAAAAAGGAAGTTGGTCAAAATCAGGTGAAAATACAACATGAACCAAGGAATTTAAGAGAGCAGGAGATGGTTGTGTATAATTGAGGAAAAGAGAAGATTAATAATTATTTAGGAAATCCCAATACAAAATTTACACATCAGGTATAAATAACAATAAATTATTTTACATTGAAATTCCATTCTGCTTGCATATATTTCTTTAGGCAGCCTAAAAAAATAAATAAATAAAACCAGAATTCTGTCATAAATTCTGGAGAGGCTGAAAAATTGTCTCACCTCATTTCAAAGTCCTATTTATATTCAGTCAGGAAATGGTGGCTTGTAAAAATACCTGACAGAGGAGCAGCATCTAGATTGAAGTGCAGAATACACGTGTTGATGGTTAACTGATTCTGACACCTGGCACATTCGTTTCCTGGCTCTCGGAATTCCAGAGTACACTCCCATATGAAGGTAACCTCCTAAACTTAAGTAAAATATACATCTTTGCTGGTTCTGGGAGCTGACACACTTTCCCCTTTCCTCCTTGCTTTTCCGTATCACATTTTCACTCCCATATCACATTAGTTTCCTTCCTCTTCCTCTAGAAATCGGCACTGTGCTCTCTTCTTCACTCATCATTAGCCTGCACTGCCGCTTCATACAGCTGTTTTCAGTTCTCTTGTGGGTTTATCCATTACTTTCCCCAAGTTGTTTGCTTTCTCCCTCTTTTAAGGATGCAAGTGATTCCTAGATTTGGCCTCTTGGAATCCCCTATTCCTTGGAGGTTTTGTTACTCTTCACTCTTTTTTCTTTACTTTTGTCTGACTATTTCAGGGAGCCTGTCTTCAAGTCCTGAGTTTCTATCATCAGCTTGGTCTATTCTGCTGTTAATACTTGTGATTGCATTGTGAAATTCTTGCAGTGTGTTTTTCACATCTATTAGGTCCATTGGGTTCTTTTTCATACTGGCTGTTTTGTCTGTCAGCTCCTGTATCCTTTGTGATTCTTAGTTTCCTTGGTTTAGGTTTTACTGTTTTCCTGAATCTCAATGAAATTCCCTTCTATCCATATTCTGAATTATATCTCTGTCATTGTAGCTAACTTATTTTGGTTAAGAACCCTTGTTGGAGAACTAGTGTGATTATTTGGAGGACATAAGAAACTCTATTTAGAGTTTCTGTAGTTCTTGCGTTGGTTCTTTCTCATCTCTGCATATGGGAGTGTAACTTGAGTTCAATCAATAAATAGACTTCTTTTCTGGATGTTTTCACAGGGCTGCAGCTTTGTGCAGGGTCTTTATTTGTAGCTTACTTGTCTTTGGTTTAATGAGGGTATGTTAGTGAGAATTTTTTAGTGTTGAAGCTTTGGGCATGATCTAGTAGGTGACTCTTAGGTGTGGTGGTCAGTTGTCAGGTTCTTGCTCAGTCATGTGGCTCCCCTATATTTCCTCATGGTTGCAGCCATGCTCCTGCTCAATGCTATGAAATTGTGGGCTCCTCTCCCACTTGAGTGCTGACTGTCGCTTGTATCTTGTCACTCCCGGGCTGCCCACAACAATTCTGGGGTTATGTCAGGGTTAATGTTTACTCCCCAACTTGGAGGCATGGAAGGAAGGGACCTTAGTAGTAGTTGTAATTGAGAGTCTTTTGCTTGTCTCCTGGGGGCTCCACCCCAGAGATGCAGGCCAGCAATCACTCAGTGCAATCTGCCTGGAATGGGGGTGTCTGTGCTGTGGGCCCAAGCCAATGGTGGAAAAATGATGTCACAAGTATTTACAGTTCACATATACATTCTGGGGATTTGATCCAGGGAAGGAAAGCTGTAGGATTATCTGGGAGACAGAGGCTATTATTCCCTACTTTTGGGAATAGTAACTTGTCTGATTCCTATAAACTGTGTGAATGGGAGAATTTGAATTTAGATATGTGAATCTGTATTTGACACCAGGCTGGTTATTTTCTATTATAACAAAGTAGAGGGCAGATCAGTGATGAAGTCATAAATGGTTAATATAGTGCTGGGCAGAGGATGATATTGTGCTGCTCTTGCAATTGGGATCCACAGATCTACATGCACCTTAAAAAAACTAGAATCCCAGTGGTTTTAGCAGTAAACTAAATGGGCATTATTGACTCTCAATAAGAGCTGAATGGAAACTTTTGTCATTGTCTATTATAATCCCAGCAAATACGGCCATGATGGAGCAAAATAGCTTCATTGTTGAACACTTCCTAGTAGAAGAAAAAATGAGAAACTAGTAAAAACTCCACTTACTATGTAGCTGATTTGCTAAAGTAGAGCTCATTCCATTTAAGGACTCAGTATCCATAGGGCCAAGAAAAACTAACTTCTTATGCAAAATAAAAAGTTAGAGTTAGAGTTCAGAACCACTCTGAAAGTTAATTCTTTACATGATAATATTCAATATTTGTAAATTTATGATTTTGCAAAGATGGTCTTTTTTATTCAATAAGAATTGACTTGGATAAGAACTCCTGAAAACCTTTGAAAAATGACAGTGATTTAATTGATAGTATTTTCTAAGTCACATATGTTTATTGGAGTGATACCTCTTCGAAGGGTACAAAAATTAGTTCTCATAGTATAAAGAAATCTGACATATTACAATAGTTTGTGACTCTCCAACAAGTCTATCCAACAAAATTTGATTGCTTAATATACATCTTTCTCACTGGGTTTTGTTGTGTATCACATGAGAAGCACTGATATTGAGTTCAGGAGGATACACAAATATTTGCAAGATCAGCGTCACAAACCTAGGGTAAATAGAAGACTGTGATTGTAGGACTTTCTGTCAATTTTTTGCTGAATCTTAAAGTCTTATCACACTTTGTGGTTTTAGCCTGCATACCTTTGGGCTGCCATTGACTATCTTATGGTTATTACTTATGTTTGATCCTCAGTTTTTCAGGGTGTTTTGTAGACTTTGAGAATTAAATGCAAATAGCTTATATTATATGATTTATTTCTACTAAAGTTAGTCAACACATCAATATTTATGTTAAGTACTGAAAAGAAAACAGTGTTGGCAATACCTGGATGAACACTGCAGCTAGTGAAGTTTATAAATTATTTTCTCATATAAAGGAAAATTCAAAGCTTCATACACTATGAGAAATTTTTTAAAAATTATTCACATTTTTAGCAGTTTCGAATGATTAGGTAGATAATTACATTCATATTATTAATGTGAATTTATATAGATTTTTATTTTGCATATGTAATTTCACACAACAAAATTTACATAAACAAACAAATTACATTAAAAGTTATTCCACAATTATACTCATCAAATTAAGTTAAATATCAATAACTTTTAAACTTAGATTTTAGTTTAACTTTTCTGTCATTCTTAACTTTACATTGAATAAAAAGAGCAAACTATAGTTTTTATCTGTGAAGTACAGGTGTACACAGTATACATAAATAGATATGCCAAATCTGTGTTATTAAAAGTTCATGAAGATTTCAATTAGAAAAAAACACCATAAAATGTTTTGAGTGCAGGGGAAAAATAGGCAATGATGAAAAACATCTTTCGACACATGTAGAGAGTGAATAAAGAAAGCAAAAACAGAGATAGAAAGT
>NW_022318718.1:0-2051 GCF_002776525.5 Piliocolobus tephrosceles
TGTTTATATAAAGGTAGAGATTATGAAATGGATCAATTTTAGAAAATAACCAAACACATTTTATTATTCATTGTTTTAAATGATTCATTTAAATTCTTCATATCTTTGAACAATTAAAATATTCTATGTTGTGAAATATGCACAGTGGTTTCCATAATAGAGGAGTCTTCATTTCAGAAATGTACATGAATTTAGTAGTTTATCCAGTCGACAAATTTGTATTGAATTTTAGGCTTATCCTTTTTATCAGACCCTGAAAATACAGGACAATTTTGCCCAAGTTATTGTTCTTAGTCTTTGAAACACTGGGGGAGAGAGTATTTCTCCTTTGTTCACTTGAGATTGTACTGGGAATTTTTGCATATTCATTTTTTATGTAGTATTTTACTGTGAAAATTTGTTTTTCTATACTTTGGTTTCTTTGATTTTCATGTTCAGGTTAGTGTCAATGAAAGAATATGAATATAATTTCTAAATGGGCTATACAGTGGTTCTATGTGGCATTCACAACAACAAATATATTTCTATTTCTCACTTCACTTTCCCTAGAAGGTAAAAGTGGTCGATTTTTCATCTTAATTTATGGGAACAAAAAGAAAACAAATGTATGTCTAAATGTGATGAACATGTAAGAGGAGAAATACCTAATGTAAATGATGAGTTAATGGGTGCAGCACACCAACATGGCACATGTACAGCCATGTAACAAACCTGCACGTTTTGCACATGTACCCTAGAACTTAAAGTATAATAAAAGAAAAGAATGACCAGAAGGGAATTTAGAAAATATCTTGAGACAGATGAAAATGAAAACACAGCATAACAAAATGTATGTGATGCAGTGAAAACAGAGCTAAAGGGGAAATTGAAAGCTATAAAAGTTTATATTTAAAAAGAAGAAAGACCTCAAACCAAAGAACTAGCTTTACAAGTTAAGGAAGTAGAAAAAGTAGAAATAAACACATAGCTAGGAAGAGGAAGAAAATAAGAAAGACTAAAGCAGAAATTAATAAAATACAGAATAGAAAAGCAATTAACTTGAAATACCATTTGACCCAGCCATCCCTTTACTGGGTATATACCGAAAGGTATTATAAATCATGCTGCTATAAAGACACATGCACATGTATGTTTATTGTGGCACTATTCACAATAGCAAAAACTTGGAACCAACCCATATCATGTCCCTCAATGATAGACTGGATTAAGAAAATGTGGCACATGGCTGGGCGTGGTGGCTCACACCTGTAATCCCAGCACTTTGGGAGGCCAAGGCAGGCGGATCACAAGGTCAGGCGACCGAGACCAGCCTGGCTAACACGGTGAAACCCTGTTTCTACTGAAAATACAAAAAGTTAGCCAGGCATGGTGGCGGGCGCCTGTGGTCCCAGCTACTCGGGAGAATAGCTGGAGAGAATAGCTGAGGCAGGAGAATGGCATGAACCCAGGAGGAGGAACTTGCAGTGAGCCGAGATCACGCCACTGCACTCCAGCCTGGGCGACAAAGCGAGACTCCGTCTCAAAAAAAAAAAAAAAAAAAACAGAAAATGTGGCACATATACACCATGGAATACTATGCAGCCATAAAAAAGATGTGCTCATGCCTTTTGTAGGGACATAGATGAAGCTGGAAACCATCATTCTCAGCAAACTATCACAAGGACAAAAAAACAAACACCGCATGTTCTCACTCATAGGTGGGAAATGAATAATAAGAACACTTGGAAACAGGAATGGGAACATCACACACCAGAGCCTGTGGTGGGCTAGGGGGTAGAAGGGAGGGATAGCATTAGGAAATATACCTAATGTAAATGACGAGTTAACAGGTACAGCACACCAACATGGCATATGTATACATGTGTAACAAACCTGCACGTTGTGCACATGTACTCTAGAACTTAAAGTGTAATAAAAAAATAATAAAAATGAAAAAAGCAATTAAAAAATCAATGGAAGTGAACATTGGTCTTTTGAAAGGATCAACAAAATTGACAAACCCTTAACTATATTAAGAGATAAGTAGAGAAAAATCACATAAAAATCAGAAA
>NW_022318719.1:0-1617 GCF_002776525.5 Piliocolobus tephrosceles
ACTTTCTATCTCTGTTTTTGCTTTCTTTATTCACTCTCTACATGTGTTGAAAGATGTTTTTCATCATTGCCTATTTTTCCCCTGCACACAAAACTTTTTATGGTGTTTTTTTCTAATTGAAATCTTCATGAACTTTTAATAACACAGATTTGGCATATCTATTTATGTATGCTGTGTACACCTGTACTTCACAGATAAAAACTATAAAGTTTGCTCTTTTTATTCGATGTAAAGAATGACAGAAAAGTTAAACTAAAATCTAAGTTTAAAAGTTATTGACATTTAACTTAATTTGATGAGTATAATTGTGGAATAACTTTTAATGTAATTTTTTCATGTAAATTTTATTGCATCAAATTAAATATGCAAAATAAAAATCTGTATAAATATATATTAATCATATGAATGTAATTACATAATCAATCAAAACTGCTAAAATTATGAATCAATAATTTTTAAAAGTTTTTCTCACAGTGTATGAAGCTTTGAAGTTTGCTTTATATGAGAAAATAATTTGTAAACTTCACTAGCTGCAGTATCCATCCAGATATTGCCAACACTTTTTTCTTTCAGTACTTGACGTAAATATTGATGTGTTGAATAACTTTAGTAGAAATAAGTCATATAATATAAGCTATGTAATTCTCAAAGTCTACAAAACATCCTGAAAAACTGAGGATCAAACATAAGTAATAACCCTAAGATAGTCAATGGCAGCCCAAAGTTATGCGGGCTAAAGCTACAAATTGTGATAAGACTTTAAGATCCAGCAAAAAATGGACAGAAAGTCCTCCAATCACAGTCATCTATTTGACATAGGTTTGTAACATTGGTCTTGCAAATATTTTGTGTATCTTCCTGAACTCAATATCAGTGCTTCTCATATGATACACAACAAAACCCAATGAGAAAGATGTATATTAAGCAATCAAATTTTGTTGAATAGAGTTGTTGTTGGAGAGTCACAAACTATTGTAATATGTTAGATTTGTTTATACTATGAGAACTAATTTCTGTACCCTTCGAATAATTATCATTCCAATAAACATACGTGACTTAGAAAATATTATCAATTAAATCATTTTTGTCATTTTTCATTGATGTTCAAATTCTCTAAAGGTTTTCAGAAGTTCCTATCCAAGTCAATTCTTATCGAATAAAAAAGACCATATTTGTTCTAAATTCAAAAATTTATAAATATTGAATATTATCAAGTAAAGAATTAACTTTCAGGGTGGTCCTGAATTCTGGCTCTAACTTTTTATTTTGCATAAGAAGTTAGTTTGTCTTGGCCCTATAGATACTGAGTCCTTAAATGAAATGAGCTCTGCTTTAGCAAATCAGCTACATAGTAAGTGGAGTTTTTACTAGTTTCTCATGTTTTCTTCTACTGGAAAATGTTCAAGAATGAGGTTATTTAGCTTCATCATGGCCATATTTGCTGTGATTATAATAGACAATGACAAAAGTTTCCATTCAGCTCTTACTGAGAGTCAATAATGCCCATGTAGTTTACTGCTATAACTAGTGGGATTCTAGTTTTTTTAAGGTGCATGTAGATCTGGGGATGCCAATTGCAAGAGCAGCACAATATCATCCTCTGACCCGCACTATATT
>NW_022318720.1:0-1720 GCF_002776525.5 Piliocolobus tephrosceles
GCCCAGGCTGGAGTGCAGTGGCCGGATCTCAGCTCACTGCAAGCTCCGCCTCCCGGGTTTACGCCATTCTCCTGCCTCAGCCTCCCGAGTAGCTGGGACTACAGGCGCCCGCCACCTTGCCTGGCTAGTTTTTTGTATTTTTTAGTAGAGACGGGGTTTCACCGTGTTGGCCAGGATGGTCTCAATCTCCTGAACTCGTGATCTGCCCATCTCGGCCTCACAAAGTGCTGGGATTACAGGCTTGCGCCACCGCGCCCGGCCCCAAGATTTTTTTTTTAAGACGGTCTTGCTTTCTCGAGCAGGTTGCAGTACAGTGGCACAATCATAGCTCACTGCAGCTTCGACTTCCCTACTAGCTAGGACTCCGGATGCACGCCACCATATCTGGCTAATTAAAAAAAAAACTTTTATGGCAATGAGATCTCGTTATGTTGCCCAGGCTGGTCTCAAACTCCTGGGCTCAAGCAATCCTCCTGCCTCGGCCTCCCAAAGTGCTGAGATTCCAGGCATGAGCCACTGTGCCTGGCCTGCTTCTTGTTTTATAGTTTCTATTATAGTTATTGGTTAAATTCCCAGTCTTGTGTTTTCTTTTCTTTTTTTTTATTTTATTTTATTATTATTTTTTTGAGACAGAGTCTCGCTCTGTCACCCAGGCTGGAGTGCAGTGGTGCCATCTCCACTCAACACAAGCTCCACCTCCCAGGTTCACGCCATTCTCCTGCCTCAGCTTCCCGAGTAGCTGGGACTACAGGCATCTGCCACCATGCCTGGCTAATTTTTTTGTATTTTTAGTAGAGACAGGGTTTCATCGTGTTAATCAGGATAGTCTTGGTCTCCTGACTCCCGCCTTGGCCTCCCAAAGTGCTGGGATTACAGGCGTGAGCCACCACACCGGGCCGTGTTTTCTTTTCTTGAATGCATTATGTTTATTTATTTATTTAGAGATGGCGTCTTGCTCTGTCACCCAGGCTGGAGTACAGTGGCACAATCTTGGCTCACCACTTCCTCCGCCTCCTGGATTCAAGTGGTTCTCCTGCCTCAGCCTCCTGAGTAGCTGGGGTTACAGGTGCCTGCCACCAACGCCTGGCTAATTTTTGTATTTTTAGTAGAGATGGGGTTTCACCATGTTGGCCAGGCTGGTCTCGAACTCCTGAGCCAAGTGATCCATCTGCCTTGTCCTCCCAAAGTGTGGGATTACAGCTGTGAGCCACCGTGCTGGATCCATATTTATTTTTCAATTTATATTTACTAACTCCATTATCTGTATCCTCTTTTTCTCCATTTTATTTTTGTAGAGATGAGATCTCACTTTGTTACCTGGGCTGGTCTTGAACTCCTGGGCTCAAATGATCATCCTGCCTTGGCTTATATCTTCTTTTTTTCTTTTTCTTTCTTTCTTTTTTTTTTTTTTTTTTGAGACGGAGTCTTGCTCTGTCGCCCAGGCTGGAGTGCAGTGGCCGGATCTCGGCTCACTGCAAACTCTGCCACCCGGGTTTATGCCGTTCTCCTGCCTCAGCCTCCCAAGTAGCTGGGACTACAGGCGCCTGCCACCTCACCTGGCTAGTTTTTTGTATTTTTTTTAGTAGAGATGGGGTTTCACTGTGTTCGCCAGGATGGTCTCGATCTCCTGACCTCGTGATCCGCCCGTCTCGGCCTCCCAAAGTGCTGGGATTACAGGCTTGAGCCACGGCGCCCGGCCTTTTTTTTTTTTTTTTTTTTT
>NW_022318721.1:0-2051 GCF_002776525.5 Piliocolobus tephrosceles
TTTCTGATTTTTATGTGATTTTTCTCTACTTATCTCTTAATATAGTTAAGGGTTTGTCAATTTTGTTGATCCTTTCAAAAGACCAATGTTCACTTCCATTGATTTTTTAATTGCTTTTTTCATTTTTATTATTTTTTTATTACACTTTAAGTTCTAGAGTACATGTGCACAACGTGCAGGTTTGTTACACATGTATACATATGCCATGTTGGTGTGCTGTACCTGTTAACTCGTCATTTACATTAGGTATATTTCCTAATGCTATCCCTCCCTTCTACCCCCTAGCCCACCACAGGCTCTGGTGTGTGATGTTCCCATTCCTGTTTCCAAGTGTTCTTATTATTCATTTCCCACCTATGAGTGAGAACATGCGGTGTTTGTTTTTTTGTCCTT
Source organism: Piliocolobus tephrosceles (assembly GCF_002776525.5). Taxonomy (NCBI): domain Eukaryota; kingdom Metazoa; phylum Chordata; class Mammalia; order Primates; family Cercopithecidae; genus Piliocolobus; species Piliocolobus tephrosceles. The sequence goes on from NW_022318721.1 coordinate 394, forward strand.
GTGATAGTTTGCTGAGAATGATGGTTTCCAGCTTCATCTATGTCCCTACAAAAGGCATGAGCACATCTTTTTTATGGCTGCATAGTATTCCATGGTGTATATGTGCCACATTTTCTGTTTTTTTTTTTTTTTTTTTTGAGACGGAGTCTCGCTTTGTCGCCCAGGCTGGAGTGCAGTGGCGTGATCTCGGCTCACTGCAAGTTCCTCCTCCTGGGTTCATGCCATTCTCCTGCCTCAGCTATTCTCTCCAGCTATTCTCCCGAGTAGCTGGGACCACAGGCGCCCGCCACCATGCCTGGCTAACTTTTTGTATTTTCAGTAGAAACAGGGTTTCACCGTGTTAGCCAGGCTGGTCTCGGTCGCCTGACCTTGTGATCCGCCTGCCTTGGCCTCCCAAAGTGCTGGGATTACAGGTGTGAGCCACCACGCCCAGCCATGTGCCACATTTTCTTAATCCAGTCTATCATTGAGGGACATGATATGGGTTGGTTCCAAGTTTTTGCTATTGTGAATAGTGCCACAATAAACATACATGTGCATGTGTCTTTATAGCAGCATGATTTATAATACCTTTCGGTATATACCCAGTAAAGGGATGGCTGGGTCAAATGGTATTTCAAGTTAATTGCTTTTCTATTCTGTATTTTATTAATTTCTGCTTTAGTCTTTCTTATTTTCTTCCTCTTCCTAGCTATGTGTTTATTTCTACTTTTTCTACTTCCTTAACTTGTAAAGCTAGTTCTTTGGTTTGAGGTCTTTCTTCTTTTTAAATATAAACTTTTATAGCTTTCAATTTCCCCTTTAGCTCTGTTTTCACTGCATCACATACATTTTGTTATGCTGTGTTTTCATTTTCATCTGTCTCAAGATATTTTCTAAATTCCCTTCTGGTCATTCTTTTCTTTTATTATACTTTAAGTTCTAGGGTACATGTGCAAAACGTGCAGGTTTGTTACATGGCTGTACATGTGCCATGTTGGTGTGCTGCACCCATTAACTCATCATTTACATTAGGTATTTCTCCTCTTACATGTTCATCACATTTAGACATACATTTGTTTTCTTTTTGTTCCCATAAATTAAGATGAAAAATCGACCACTTTTACCTTCTAGGGAAAGTGAAGTGAGAAATAGAAATATATTTGTTGTTGTGAATGCCACATAGAACCACTGTATAGCCCATTTAGAAATTATATTCATATTCTTTCATTGACACTAACCTGAACATGAAAATCAAAGAAACCAAAGTATAGAAAAACAAATTTTCACAGTAAAATACTACATAAAAAATGAATATGCAAAAATTCCCAGTACAATCTCAAGTGAACAAAGGAGAAATACTCTCTCCCCCAGTGTTTCAAAGACTAAGAACAATAACTTGGGCAAAATTGTCCTGTATTTTCAGGGTCTGATAAAAAGGATAAGCCTAAAATTCAATACAAATTTGTCGACTGGATAAACTACTAAATTCATGTACATTTCTGAAATGAAGACTCCTCTATTATGGAAACCACTGTGCATATTTCACAACATAGAATATTTTAATTGTTCAAAGATATGAAGAATTTAAATGAATCATTTAAAACAATGAATAATAAAATGTGTTTGGTTATTTTCTAAAATTGATCCATTTCATAATCTCTACCTTTATATAAACA
>NW_022318722.1:0-1617 GCF_002776525.5 Piliocolobus tephrosceles
AATATAGTGCGGGTCAGAGGATGATATTGTGCTGCTCTTGCAATTGGCATCCCCAGATCTACATGCACCTTAAAAAAACTAGAATCCCACTAGTTATAGCAGTAAACTACATGGGCATTATTGACTCTCAGTAAGAGCTGAATGGAAACTTTTGTCATTGTCTATTATAATCACAGCAAATATGGCCATGATGAAGCTAAATAACCTCATTCTTGAACATTTTCCAGTAGAAGAAAACATGAGAAACTAGTAAAAACTCCACTTACTATGTAGCTGATTTGCTAAAGCAGAGCTCATTTCATTTAAGGACTCAGTATCTATAGGGCCAAGACAAACTAACTTCTTATGCAAAATAAAAAGTTAGAGCCAGAATTCAGGACCACCCTGAAAGTTAATTCTTTACTTGATAATATTCAATATTTATAAATTTTTGAATTTAGAACAAATATGGTCTTTTTTATTCGATAAGAATTGACTTGGATAGGAACTTCTGAAAACCTTTAGAGAATTTGAACATCAATGAAAAATGACAAAAATGATTTAATTGATAATATTTTCTAAGTCACGTATGTTTATTGGAATGATAATTATTCGAAGGGTACAGAAATTAGTTCTCATAGTATAAACAAATCTAACATATTACAATAGTTTGTGACTCTCCAACAACAACTCTATTCAACAAAATTTGATTGCTTAATATACATCTTTCTCATTGGGTTTTGTTGTGTATCATATGAGAAGCACTGATATTGAGTTCAGGAAGATACACAAAATATTTGCAAGACCAATGTTACAAACCTATGTCAAATAGATGACTGTGATTGGAGGACTTTCTGTCCATTTTTTGCTGGATCTTAAAGTCTTATCACAATTTGTAGCTTTAGCCCGCATAACTTTGGGCTGCCATTGACTATCTTAGGGTTATTACTTATGTTTGATCCTCAGTTTTTCAGGATGTTTTGTAGACTTTGAGAATTACATAGCTTATATTATATGACTTATTTCTACTAAAGTTATTCAACACATCAATATTTACGTCAAGTACTGAAAGAAAAAAGTGTTGGCAATATCTGGATGGATACTGCAGCTAGTGAAGTTTACAAATTATTTTCTCATATAAAGCAAACTTCAAAGCTTCATACACTGTGAGAAAAACTTTTAAAAATTATTGATTCATAATTTTAGCAGTTTTGATTGATTATGTAATTACATTCATATGATTAATATATATTTATACAGATTTTTATTTTGCATATTTAATTTGATGCAATAAAATTTACATGAAAAAATTACATTAAAAGTTATTCCACAATTATACTCATCAAATTAAGTTAAATGTCAATAACTTTTAAACTTAGATTTTAGTTTAACTTTTCTGTCATTCTTTACATCGAATAAAAAGAGCAAACTTTATAGTTTTTATCTGTGAAGTACAGGTGTACACAGCATACATAAATAGATATGCCAAATCTGTGTTATTAAAAGTTCATGAAGATTTCAATTAGAAAAAAACACCATAAAAAGTTTTGTGTGCAGGGGAAAAATAGGCAATGATGAAAAACATCTTTCAACACATGTAGAGAGTGAATAAAGAAAGCAAAAACAGAGATAGAAAGT
>NW_022318723.1:0-5962 GCF_002776525.5 Piliocolobus tephrosceles
AGTCTGTCATTGATGGACCTTTGAGTTGATTCCAAGTCTTTGCTATTGTGAATAGTGCCGGGTAAACATACGTGTGCATGTGTCTTTCTCATAGAATGATTTATACTCCTTTGGGTATATGCCCAGTAATGGGATAGCTGGGTCAAATGGTATTTCTAGTTCTAGATCCTTGAAGAATCGCCAAACCGTCTTCCACAATGGTTGAACTAATTTACACTCCCACCAACAGTATAAAAGCATTCCTATTTTTCCACAACCTCTCCAGCATCTGTTTTTTGCTGACTTTTTAATGATCGCCATTCTGATTGGCATGAGATGGTATCTCATTGTGGTTTTGATTTGCGTTTCTCTAATGACCAGTGATGATGAGCGTTTTTTAATATGCTTGTTGGCTGCATAAATGTCTTTTTTGAGATCCTCACTTCTAATTATTACCTGATTCAATGTTCTCTTCTTGGGTTCTTTTCCCCCCTCCTTTTTGACGACTTCTGCCTTTGACATTCTTGAACCTTAGACAAATTCATATGGAAGCAGGAAATTTTCCCTGATGCCTTCATGGGTGGTAACTATAGTGCACAGGTGCTAGGACTAGCTGACCGTTTCTGTGCCAGCAGGGACAGACTCCATTCACTTGGTCCTGCTACTTTCCACCCCTCACAGGAGGTGGGAAACGCAGGTGAGTGGGTGCAGAAGCTGGGGTGAGTGCTTTTGGGCACTGACAGGAGCAAAACTATGCAGCCCAGCAGCGGCGTCTTGAGGGGTACCTGTGACCCTTGAAGCCCAAAAAGAGTGCAACAGTCAGTGCTTTTTTAGCTTTGCTGTCTGCTGATGGCTGAAGTGTTAGCAGCTCAGTGGAGGGTCAGTATGCCAGACTTTGGCACCTGCATCTGAGTGAGTTCTTGTCCGATATCCAGGGGTAATGAGGTCTCCTGAACATATTGGAGATGGTAAATGCAGGAGATTTTATTGTTGATGGAAGTGTCTTTCAAGGAAGGGGAGCTGAAAAGGGAACAGAGCGGGAAGATAATCTTACCCTGGAGTCTGGCCGTCCTTGGCCAAATTCCTCTCCAAAGCAACGCTGTCAAGCCATCCCTCTGGAGTCAAGCGGCTTCTCTCCAACGTCCATCTGTAGTCTCCATCATCTTGCTGCTTCTCCTCTCTGCTGACTGAGGTTTTTATGGGAACTGGATGGGGGCCGGGGCAGGCCAAGGGTGATTCTGGAAGAGGCAACATTTGAGCAGAAAAACAGGAATGTGTGTTCTCACTTTGGGCCATGGTTTCACGCTTGAGGGTGGGGCCCTTACGGGGGGACCCACCCCTTCCCAGAATTTCTGTGCCTCCTGTCCCTATCAGTATCACAGCCAGGTTTCCTCATCTGTAAAATTTGTATGCTGCCATGCCCTTTCCCAAATTGTGATTGAACAGTTAAAGTATCATCATGATAGCTAAGGGAAATGTGTTTAATAAATATTTCTTCTCATCCCTGTTTTGCCTGGTTTCAGTGCACTGTCATGCACTGCCATATCATTTTTATGAGGTTGGCAGTATTATTATCCCTGTTTTACAAATGAGGATACTATGGTCAGTCATCTAGAAGGTGGTGAAGCCTAGGATTCTAACCCAGTGCTCTCTGACCGTAGAGTCCAAACCCGAAGCCTCTGCTAAATTGCCAGCATACTAAGAGTTGTTTAGAAACTGTAAAGATCCTTAATTAGAATTTTATGAAATCTCTGAACGAACAGAGCTTTTAAAATAAGGTTTTCTTCCTATTTGTGTGTGTGTGTATGAAACAAGCACAGATAAATGGGCCCTGTGTGGCCTTTCTTATGAAATTAATTGATAACCAACTGAGGAAATATAGCAAAAGACAGATTTTTGTGTTTTGAGAAATCCAGGTTACATATAAAGTGCCAAACCAAGAAATGGAAACCATAAGCACTAAACCATAATGGTAGTGCTGAGGAACAGTTGTGTGCTTGCCCCTGGCAACACTGTTGGAAAGGGTATTGGAGCTTCATTGACCTTGCAGATGAAGCCAGAAAGTGGTCATGTCACTCCCTTAAACACACCTTTTAGCATTGTCAGTGAAGTTCTTCCAGGTTTTCACCTAAGGTAATAGGGGTATTGTTCCCTGCTAAAGAAAACTAGTGATTTTGTCAGCAAAATGGACTGCGTGTCTTCTGCTTGCCTATGGAAAGGGTGGGGCCTGTTAGCACAGTGTGCAGACTGTCATGGATGCCCTGCAACCAGAAAGGCCAGTGGAGTACACTGCAGTCAGGGGCATTAAATGGGATAATGTTCATAAAGCACCTAGGGCAAAGAATGAGTTCCATGAAGAACCAGTTTTATCAATGCCCTTAATCATTTTTCTTTCCTTCTCATCTTTTATCTTCAGCAGCACTGTGACGGTAGGTAGGATACTGATTTTCCTTGAACTTTTCCTGTACAGCAGTCATCTGTTTAAAGCTCTGGCAACTGCTGTGTAAGATACTGTCCTATCCATTTACTCTTCCTTGAATCTGGTTGCCAGAATTAAGGATGCTGCAAAGAATACAGAATCTTGAAGTAGGGAATTCTTGAACTCAGGTAAAGTCTAAACCTTTGACATAATCATTCAACAATAAACTTGAAAAGTATCTGTTGCAATTATAAAGGAAAGCACAGTCATCGTATGTACATAGCATGTAATGACCTCTTGCAGCAGCTGTTGAAGTCACCATCATAGATACATCTTGGAACTAGTGATAGCACATTTAAATTCAAAAGGAGTGACATAGCATTGTAGCCAACAAGTCGGGTCTGTAATTTTTATTTTATTAAATACTTAAATGCTATAGAAGAGTGCTGTGTGCTATCTTGAATTGTTTTCTCTCTTTCCAAGGTGAGTAGATTTATTTTTAGGTGAAGACTATAGTTAAGACACTTCTCTGGAGTCACAGAGTAGGAAAGCTTCTACTCCTTCATCTTCTTTACATGGTAAAATAAAATATCCTCTGAGAAACAAACAAAACGTCCTCTGTTTGAGAAACAAACTCACCCATCCAAACCCACAGAATGGACTCAGAGACCTGGACAATAGTGAAAGTGAGACTTTTAATGACGGTCTTGCAAGATTGTGTGTCTGGTGTGCAGGCACACCCAGCACGGTTTTAACAAGCAATTTATCCCCTGGTGCACAGGACCCTCCCCTGATTCCTTATAGGCTAACTACTGTAGTAGGGTCACAGTCTTCCCGGACGTCACCTATTGATTGTTAGTCAGAGCTTTAGGTGTGTTTTTAGGGTTGTCTTGCTGCATTTAGTTGCAGCCCACAATGCACTGCAATCCTAGTTAGCTCAGGGGCTCTTCAAGTATTTGATTTATGACCTAAGTTGCTGGGCAGGCTGATAAGAACAGACAAAGTGAGCTATCTGGCAGACTAATAAAATTTTATTTTAGACTAAACTTATTTGGTTCGGGTGAGGGAAATGAAGTGGTGGAGGAAGTGGGAGGCCGACAAGCAGACATCAGCTATCCAAGCAGGGGCCTGGTGTATCCTGTTTCTTCTGTGGTTTGCTGACCTAAGCCGATTCAGGGCACTTTGTTTTGGAAATGGACCATGGTATACGTTGTTTCCTTCAATTCTCTCCTTTTTATCTTTCTACTCATATTTGTTCCATTTCTGCATTTATTTTTGTGTCCTTTAGTTCTTCAATGTATTAGGTACTCTTTTAGGGACTGCTATTGAGTTAATATAAATGTTAGAATTAAAAGAATTCATTAGATTTCTCCAAATTCCGTGGCCATGTGGATTCTTGGAGATCTTATGGAATGCCAAGGTGAATGGAATGGCCAAGTGAACTAAGGTACAAGTCCCAGTCCAAATGGATGGTAACAGGCTACGGAGGTTCCCTTTCCCATAATACCACCAGACATCAGCCTTTGTTTGACTTACCAGTAACATTTAGGATGTGGGTACAAGTTGAGAGTTTTCCCACCAACTTATTGAACTCTGCCCCCTGTCTACAGAGGCAAGAGGAGTGGTTTATGTTCGCTATGGAGAAAGAAGGGATTGCTCTAGGATTTAAGCTTTGCAAGGTAGGAAAGAGCAATAATAAACTTTTCAAGTCTCATTGCGCCATGCATCCCTATCCTGTTACAGAGCCAACATGCAATGTATTCCTTTGGGATTGGTATCCCATTTTAGGGGAAATGGAACTACCTGTGTTTGAGGCCGCCCAGCAGACCATGCATAACTGTTGAGCATGCTAGTACTGAAAATTTGACCCATTCAACCCAGGCAGTTACATCCCCATATTTTTAATTTTTAAAGTTTGCCTTAAGTTAGTTGTCTTAATTATTTTTACTCTTTTAGGGTCATTGTCTGGTAGGTTAAAGGAAGTAGTGAGACCAGGAGTTCTGGTAATTCTAGGTGGGCTTGGGGTGGAGTTGGTGATTTGTCTAAGAGCTAACCATCCCACGGAATCCCTTCCTGAGATATTTATTCCTAATTTATACCTCCAGGGTTCCTGGTCTAGAGTAGTTGGGTTGTTTATGGTAATTAATATAGGATTGCATTTTAAATTTTTACAGCTAGGTAGCATGGAGCCCTTTTATTCTTTAAGGGTTTGTTTTCGGAAGAATGACTCAGCTGGCCTTAATATTGTGTGGTCCACCAGACTTGATTCCAGCTAGCACAGGGCTTTTTTGAGAGGGTCCAATAACGGTCTGTTATAGGACATAGATATTTGTCTGCTTGTGACAACTGCCTTTGGTTCCATAAATTCCCGCAAGGTAAGACTTGCCAGGCATTAAATTTTATAGTTTGGGGGCTGGGGGTGGAGGTTTTAGTTATGTTGACTATTAGTTTGATTAGATATTTCCTACTTTCCACCCCTAGTATTGGGCTCTATCCAGTACTTAGGTTTCCTTTCACCCCTTGTGTTAGGAGTAATCCTAACTGTATCCATCCCCAGTGATGGAGCCTGCTCATAGCTTCCTTTTAGGTTTTCCTTAGAGTTAGCTTTAAGGCTTTCTTAGGTGATTTATACACTCCCCATTCACCCTTTTTCCTTTCTTTTGGGGGTTCTTTTACCAGTCTCTTGACCCGAGTATAATGTGCTCACCCCTGTTGAGCTGTTCCTATGGCTGTTTTAGTGATCAGGAGGACCTGATACGGACTTTCCCAGCTTGGGTGGAGCATGTCTTCTTTCCAGGTTTTATTTAGCACCAAGTCGCCAGACTGGAAGTGGCTAACTGTGAACTCAAGAGGCAGGGTTCAAGTTAGAAGTTTTTTAACCTAAGGGATGACAGGGTGGAGGATATGTCCAGTATATAATTCTTAAAAAATTGGTCATTGGTTTTCATAGTAGAAAGGTTAGTAGTTCTGCCTAAATATGGCCTTAACCCAGGAGGTCTTTTTCCAGTAGTCTGGTTTGTTGTTGTTGTTGTTGTTTTTAGACAAAATCTCGCTCCGTCGCGCAGGCTGGAGTGCAGTGTGTGATCTCGACTCACTGCAACCTCCAGCTCCTGGGTTCAGGCTATTCTTCTACCTCAGCCTCCCAAGTAACTGGGATTACCAGCACGTGCCACCACACCAAGCTGATTTTTATAGTTTTAGTAGAGACAGGGTTTCACCGTGTTGGCCAGGCTGGTCTTGAACTCTTGACCTCAGGTGATCCACCTGTCTCAGCCTCAGAAAGTGCTGGAATTACAGGCTGGAGTTAGATTAGGCACTTCACCAGGGCCCATTGACCCCAGAAGGAACTTGGGGAGGCAAGGGACTGATCAGCTGACTTCCCAGGGTACCTTTGATCAGGCCCTGCTGGGTCTGGCACTGGGCCAAGAGCTGCTGGTTTGAAGAGCTAACAGCCTATGGCACCTTTCCTGAGGGGCACTTTCATTAGTAAAAGCATCCCCGGCTCCACCCTCACTTCCTCTCTCTTTGCTTTGAAGACACCATTCCTCTCCCTGGCAGGCCGAG
>NW_022318724.1:0-5962 GCF_002776525.5 Piliocolobus tephrosceles
CTCGGCCTGCCAGGGAGAGGAATGGTGTCTTCAAAGCAAAGAGAGAGGAAGTGAGGGTGGAGCCGGGGATGCTTTTACTAATGAAAGTGCCCCTCAGGAAAGGTGCCATAGGCTGTTAGCTCTTCAAACCAGCAGCTCTTGGCCCAGTGCCAGACCCAGCAGGGCCTGATCAAAGGTACCCTGGGAAGTCAGCTGATCAGTCCCTTGCCTCCCCAAGTTCCTTCTGGGGTCAATGGGCCCTGGTGAAGTGCCTAATCTAACTCCAGCCTGTAATTCCAGCACTTTCTGAGGCTGAGACAGGTGGATCACCTGAGGTCAAGAGTTCAAGACCAGCCTGGCCAACACGGTGAAACCCTGTCTCTACTAAAACTATAAAAATCAGCTTGGTGTGGTGGCACGTGCTGGTAATCCCAGTTACTTGGGAGGCTGAGGTAGAAGAATAGCCTGAACCCAGGAGCTGGAGGTTGCAGTGAGTCGAGATCACACACTGCACTCCAGCCTGCGCGACGGAGCGAGATTTTGTCTAAAAACAACAACAACAACAACAAACCAGACTACTGGAAAAAGACCTCCTGGGTTAAGGCCATATTTAGGCAGAACTACTAACCTTTCTACTATGAAAACCAATGACCAATTTTTTAAGAATTATATACTGGACATATCCTCCACCCTGTCATCCCTTAGGTTAAAAAACTTCTAACTTGAACCCTGCCTCTTGAGTTCACAGTTAGCCACTTCCAGTCTGGCGACTTGGTGCTAAATAAAACCTGGAAAGAAGACATGCTCCACCCAAGCTGGGAAAGTCCGTATCAGGTCCTCCTGATCACTAAAACAGCCATAGGAACAGCTCAACAGGGGTGAGCACATTATACTCGGGTCAAGAGACTGGTAAAAGAACCCCCAAAAGAAAGGAAAAAGGGTGAATGGGGAGTGTATAAATCACCTAAGAAAGCCTTAAAGCTAACTCTAAGGAAAACCTAAAAGGAAGCTATGAGCAGGCTCCATCACTGGGGATGGATACAGTTAGGATTACTCCTAACACAAGGGGTGAAAGGAAACCTAAGTACTGGATAGAGCCCAATACTAGGGGTGGAAAGTAGGAAATATCTAATCAAACTAATAGTCAACATAACTAAAACCTCCACCCCCAGCCCCCAAACTATAAAATTTAATGCCTGGCAAGTCTTACCTTGCGGGAATTTATGGAACCAAAGGCAGTTGTCACAAGCAGACAAATATCTATGTCCTATAACAGACCGTTATTGGACCCTCTCAAAAAAGCCCTGTGCTAGCTGGAATCAAGTCTGGTGGACCACACAATATTAAGGCCAGCTGAGTCATTCTTCCGAAAACAAACCCTTAAAGAATAAAAGGGCTCCATGCTACCTAGCTGTAAAAATTTAAAATGCAATCCTATATTAATTACCATAAACAACCCAACTACTCTAGACCAGGAACCCTGGAGGTATAAATTAGGAATAAATATCTCAGGAAGGGATTCCGTGGGATGGTTAGCTCTTAGACAAATCACCAACTCCACCCCAAGCCCACCTAGAATTACCAGAACTCCTGGTCTCACTACTTCCTTTAACCTACCAGACAATGACCCTAAAAGAGTAAAAATAATTAAGACAACTAACTTAAGGCAAACTTTAAAAATTAAAAATATGGGGATGTAACTGCCTGGGTTGAATGGGTCAAATTTTCAGTACTAGCATGCTCAACAGTTATGCATGGTCTGCTGGGCGGCCTCAAACACAGGTAGTTCCATTTCCCCTAAAATGGGATACCAATCCCAAAGGAATACATTGCATGTTGGCTCTGTAACAGGATAGGGATGCATGGCGCAATGAGACTTGAAAAGTTTATTATTGCTCTTTCCTACCTTGCAAAGCTTAAATCCTAGAGCAATCCCTTCTTTCTCCATAGCGAACATAAACCACTCCTCTTGCCTCTGTAGACAGGGGGCAGAGTTCAATAAGTTGGTGGGAAAACTCTCAACTTGTACCCACATCCTAAATGTTACTGGTAAGTCAAACAAAGGCTGATGTCTGGTGGTATTATGGGAAAGGGAACCTCCGTAGCCTGTTACCATCCATTTGGACTGGGACTTGTACCTTAGTTCACTTGGCCATTCCATTCACCTTGGCATTCCATAAGATCTCCAAGAATCCACATGGCCACGGAATTTGGAGAAATCTAATGAATTCTTTTAATTCTAACATTTATATTAACTCAATAGCAGTCCCTAAAAGAGTACCTAATACATTGAAGAACTAAAGGACACAAAAATAAATGCAGAAATGGAACAAATATGAGTAGAAAGATAAAAAGGAGAGAATTGAAGGAAACAACGTATACCATGGTCCATTTCCAAAACAAAGTGCCCTGAATCGGCTTAGGTCAGCAAACCACAGAAGAAACAGGATACACCAGGCCCCTGCTTGGATAGCTGATGTCTGCTTGTCGGCCTCCCACTTCCTCCACCACTTCATTTCCCTCACCCGAACCAAATAAGTTTAGTCTAAAATAAAATTTTATTAGTCTGCCAGATAGCTCACTTTGTCTGTTCTTATCAGCCTGCCCAGCAACTTAGGTCATAAATCAAATACTTGAAGAGCCCCTGAGCTAACTAGGATTGCAGTGCATTGTGGGCTGCAACTAAATGCAGCAAGACAACCCTAAAAACACACCTAAAGCTCTGACTAACAATCAATAGGTGACGTCCGGGAAGACTGTGACCCTACTACAGTAGTTAGCCTATAAGGAATCAGGGGAGGGTCCTGTGCACCAGGGGATAAATTGCTTGTTAAAACCGTGCTGGGTGTGCCTGCACACCAGACACACAATCTTGCAAGACCGTCATTAAAAGTCTCACTTTCACTATTGTCCAGGTCTCTGAGTCCATTCTGTGGGTTTGGATGGGTGAGTTTGTTTCTCAAACAGAGGACGTTTTGTTTGTTTCTCAGAGGATATTTTATTTTACCATGTAAAGAAGATGAAGGAGTAGAAGCTTTCCTACTCTGTGACTCCAGAGAAGTGTCTTAACTATAGTCTTCACCTAAAAATAAATCTACTCACCTTGGAAAGAGAGAAAACAATTCAAGATAGCACACAGCACTCTTCTATAGCATTTAAGTATTTAATAAAATAAAAATTACAGACCCGACTTGTTGGCTACAATGCTATGTCACTCCTTTTGAATTTAAATGTGCTATCACTAGTTCCAAGATGTATCTATGATGGTGACTTCAACAGCTGCTGCAAGAGGTCATTACATGCTATGTACATACGATGACTGTGCTTTCCTTTATAATTGCAACAGATACTTTTCAAGTTTATTGTTGAATGATTATGTCAAAGGTTTAGACTTTACCTGAGTTCAAGAATTCCCTACTTCAAGATTCTGTATTCTTTGCAGCATCCTTAATTCTGGCAACCAGATTCAAGGAAGAGTAAATGGATAGGACAGTATCTTACACAGCAGTTGCCAGAGCTTTAAACAGATGACTGCTGTACAGGAAAAGTTCAAGGAAAATCAGTATCCTACCTACCGTCACAGTGCTGCTGAAGATAAAAGATGAGAAGGAAAGAAAAATGATTAAGGGCATTGATAAAACTGGTTCTTCATGGAACTCATTCTTTGCCCTAGGTGCTTTATGAACATTATCCCATTTAATGCCCCTGACTGCAGTGTACTCCACTGGCCTTTCTGGTTGCAGGGCATCCATGACAGTCTGCACACTGTGCTAACAGGCCCCACCCTTTCCATAGGCAAGCAGAAGACACGCAGTCCATTTTGCTGACAAAATCACTAGTTTTCTTTAGCAGGGAACAATACCCCTATTACCTTAGGTGAAAACCTGGAAGAACTTCACTGACAATGCTAAAAGGTGTGTTTAAGGGAGTGACATGACCACTTTCTGGCTTCATCTGCAAGGTCAATGAAGCTCCAATACCCTTTCCAACAGTGTTGCCAGGGGCAAGCACACAACTGTTCCTCAGCACTACCATTATGGTTTAGTGCTTATGGTTTCCATTTCTTGGTTTGGCACTTTATATGTAACCTGGATTTCTCAAAACACAAAAATCTGTCTTTTGCTATATTTCCTCAGTTGGTTATCAATTAATTTCATAAGAAAGGCCACACAGGGCCCATTTATCTGTGCTTGTTTCATACACACACACACAAATAGGAAGAAAACCTTATTTTAAAAGCTCTGTTCGTTCAGAGATTTCATAAAATTCTAATTAAGGATCTTTACAGTTTCTAAACAACTCTTAGTATGCTGGCAATTTAGCAGAGGCTTCGGGTTTGGACTCTACGGTCAGAGAGCACTGGGTTAGAATCCTAGGCTTCACCACCTTCTAGATGACTGACCATAGTATCCTCATTTGTAAAACAGGGATAATAATACTGCCAACCTCATAAAAATGATATGGCAGTGCATGACAGTGCACTGAAACCAGGCAAAACAGGGATGAGAAGAAATATTTATTAAACACATTTCCCTTAGCTATCATGATGATACTTTAACTGTTCAATCACAATTTGGGAAAGGGCATGGCAGCATACAAATTTTACAGATGAGGAAACCTGGCTGTGATACTGATAGGGACAGGAGGCACAGAAATTCTGGGAAGGGGTGGGTCCCCCCGTAAGGGCCCCACCCTCAAGCGTGAAACCATGGCCCAAAGTGAGAACACACATTCCTGTTTTTCTGCTCAAATGTTGCCTCTTCCAGAATCACCCTTGGCCTGCCCCGGCCCCCATCCAGTTCCCATAAAAACCTCAGTCAGCAGAGAGGAGAAGCAGCAAGATGATGGAGACTACAGATGGACGTTGGAGAGAAGCCGCTTGACTCCAGAGGGATGGCTTGACAGCGTTGCTTTGGAGAGGAATTTGGCCAAGGACGGCCAGACTCCAGGGTAAGATTATCTTCCCGCTCTGTTCCCTTTTCAGCTCCCCTTCCTTGAAAGACACTTCCATCAACAATAAAATCTCCTGCATTTACCATCTCCAATATGTTCAGGAGACCTCATTACCCCTGGATATCGGACAAGAACTCACTCAGATGCAGGTGCCAAAGTCTGGCATACTGACCCTCCACTGAGCTGCTAACACTTCAGCCATCAGCAGACAGCAAAGCTAAAAAAGCACTGACTGTTGCACTCTTTTTGGGCTTCAAGGGTCACAGGTACCCCTCAAGACGCCGCTGCTGGGCTGCATAGTTTTGCTCCTGTCAGTGCCCAAAAGCACTCACCCCAGCTTCTGCACCCACTCACCTGCGTTTCCCACCTCCTGTGAGGGGTGGAAAGTAGCAGGACCAAGTGAATGGAGTCTGTCCCTGCTGGCACAGAAACGGTCAGCTAGTCCTAGCACCTGTGCACTATAGTTACCACCCATGAAGGCATCAGGGAAAATTTCCTGCTTCCATATGAATTTGTCTAAGGTTCAAGAATGTCAAAGGCAGAAGTCGTCAAAAAGGAGGGGGGAAAAGAACCCAAGAAGAGAACATTGAATCAGGTAATAATTAGAAGTGAGGATCTCAAAAAAGACATTTATGCAGCCAACAAGCATATTAAAAAACGCTCATCATCACTGGTCATTAGAGAAACGCAAATCAAAACCACAATGAGATACCATCTCATGCCAATCAGAATGGCGATCATTAAAAAGTCAGCAAAAAACAGATGCTGGAGAGGTTGTGGAAAAATAGGAATGCTTTTATACTGTTGGTGGGAGTGTAAATTAGTTCAACCATTGTGGAAGACGGTTTGGCGATTCTTCAAGGATCTAGAACTAGAAATACCATTTGACCCAGCTATCCCATTACTGGGCATATACCCAAAGGAGTATAAATCATTCTATGAGAAAGACACATGCACACGTATGTTTACCCGGCACTATTCACAATAGCAAAGACTTGGAATCAACTCAAAGGTCCATCAATGACAGACT
>NW_022318725.1:0-5762 GCF_002776525.5 Piliocolobus tephrosceles
GGAAAACTTGCTTGGGTGGTGCAGGAGTCTGGATTTCAGTGCCTTTTTTCTCCAACATCTTTTCTAACTTTTCTTTAAGCAAAGGTAGAGTCGTCTCATAAAGGTAGTCGATGATCTCTACAGAAAAGAAATTTAATCGTGCAATTATCTGTCTGTACAAGGCCTCTTATCACGGTTGAGGCATACAGGAGACTGGTAATGACTATGAACTGCTCCTGTTATTGTTGTGTGTAAGGTCTGGTTCCAGTTGGTTTACTCACATTCACTTCTTCAATCCTTGCAAAAATCCTACAGAGTTAGGCACTATTTTTAACTTGTTTTTCAATTGAGGAAACCAAGGCATAAAGACATTAAGAGACTTGCCCAAGGCCATGGAGTTCATAAGGATTCAAACCTGGGTAGTGATGTCTGCTGAACGCAAAGACGCATTTCATCACAGCCCAGGATACGATATCATCCAAATGGTGGGTCCAGGAGAAACACCAGTGCTGCGCAGACACTGAGAGAGAGCACAGCCTGCAAGCTTGTTAGTGAAAATCCAGGCTCTGGACTCGGTCTAGAGACTAGGAATTGGTAGATCTGAAATAAGGCCCAGAAATCTGTATCTTTTTTTTTTTTTTTTTTTTTGAGATAGGGTCTCGCTGTGTCACCCCAGCTGGAGTGCAGTGGTGCGATCACACTCACTGCAGCCTGGAACTCCCAGGCTCAAGCAATTCCCCTACCTCAGCCTCCCAAGTAACTGTGAACACAGACATGCACCACCATTCCCGGATAATTTTAGTACTTTTTGTAGAGATGGTGTGTGTGTGGCAGGGGGAGGGTCTCTCTATGTTGCCCAGGACGGTCTTGAATTCCACGTCTTAGTGATCCTCCCACCTTGGCCTCTCAAAGTGTTGGGATTACAGACATAAGCCACTGCATCTGGCCAGGAATTTGTGTTTTTAACAAGTTCCTCACATGGCTCTGATGATCTGAGTTGGGGACTTACAAATCAACAACATCCACAAATGGCTACAAAGAAGGAACTGGGTGTCTTTCATTCTTTCTGGAACGTGTGTATGCTTCCGTGTGTAGGTGTATGTGTATGTGTGTATGTGCATGTCTTGTGCATGTGCTGTGTGCACATGAGTGTGTGTGTGTGTGTGTGTGATGGCAACACCAGCAGGACTCAGCTATTTACACAGTGGTCACTAAGTGTCAAGCACCGGGATGACCACACCTTACACGTTCATGACCTCATTTAGGACTTTGGAAAGTCCTGCCATGTAGGGATTACACCTGCCTGTTTCCACCATTTTGCAGCTGATGAAGCTGAGGCTCTAAGTCCAGTCGCTTGCCTAGGTGACCTTCATTACCAGCATGTGGCACCAAATGCCATGTTCTTAGCCATATAAATATTAAGAATACTAACCTGGAAAAGTCTTTTTCTGCCAAAATGGAACATAGATAGCTTTCAGCCTAGAAAATTTAGTTTGAACATAAGATGGAGGAACATCACTTTAGAAAAGGAAAGAAAAGATAAAAAGTAAGTTAGTTTAAAAATCTATGATTTCAATACAGCGTAGTCAGTACATTTATTCAGGTGAGGTTTATAGCTTTACATAAAATAAGATCACCATACATGTGTGATACAAATATGACACAATTTTTGTGGAAGATGGAAAGCTATTGTTTCTTTGGTTTAAAAAAACGTAAAGGGGAAAAAGAATCAGTAGTACAGAATGGATTCTGTTTAAATTAAAATAACTTATATCACTAGTCGAGAAGGTAAAGTATAATGCTGGCCAATGTGCTGATGCTTACCTGGTGCTCAGCCCTGCCTAAGCACATTAACTGCAGCAATAAATAATCCTCGCGACAACTCAAGGAGGGAGTTACCACTCTCTCCCTGGTGCTGGAGAGATGAGGAAACTGAGGCACAGAGAAGTTGCCCAAGCTCACACGGCTAATCAGGGATAGAGCAGGGACTTCAGCAGGTAGTGTGACTCCAGATCCTACCCTCTTAATCATTACACTCAGGACACATACATATTGGTCACAATTCAAAGACAGATGTTCCCTGATGTTTATTTTACAAAGCTAAAAAAAGCAGATGCTTACGAGGTTTTGGTACGTTTTCAATTTACAATACATTTCAATTAACAATGAGTGGGTCAGAAATTATTCTTTAATTGTTTTTTATTTTTTATTATTTTTGAGACGGAGTCTTGCTCTGTCACCCGGGCTGGAGTGCAGTGGCCGGATCTCAGCTCACTGCAAGCTCCGCCTCCCGGGTTTACGCCATTCTCCCGCCTCATCCTCCCGAGTGGCTAGACTACAGGGGCCCGCCACCTTGCTCGGCTAGTTTTTTGTATTTTTTAGTAGAGATGGGGTTTCACTGTGTTAGCCAGGATGGTCTCCATCTCCTGACCTCGTGACCTGCCCGTCTCAGCCTCCCAAAGTGCTGGGATTACAGGCTTGAGCCACCGTACCCGGCTCTTTAATTGTTTTTTACAGTAAAAACCACTAACTCAACTTTTTGGGCACCTTTTCCTAATAAAAGGGGAACATTAAAAAACAACTAATCCAGTAGTTAAAATAATTAGCATGAAGAATTTGATCTGTTAAGTATGTAGAGGTAAAAGGTGATGATTCCTCTAACCTCTTCATTACAGTAACCACTAGCTGAGGACGTATGTGCCAGGTACCAGACTATGTCTCTTTCTTGTATTATCTTCTTTATTTTGGGGGGCATGGAGTCTCGCTCTGTCACCCAGGCTGGAGTGAAGAGGCACATTTTCGGTTCACTGCAACTTCTGCCTCCATGGTTCAAGTTGTTCTCCTGGCTCAGCCTCCTGAGTAGCTGGGATTACAGGTGCCCGCCACCACGCCGGGCTAAATTTTTGTATTTTTAGTAGAGACAGGGTTTCACCGTGCTGGCCAGACTAGTCTTGAACTCCTGACTTCAAGTGATCCACCGGCCTTGGCCACCCAAGTGCTGGGACTACATGCGTGAGCCACTGCTCCTGGCCCATTATCTCCTTTAGCCCTCCTAATGGCCTATTAAATCATTATGCAGATGAGGAAACAAAAGGCTCAGACAAACAGGTAACAATTGCCCACAGACTTTAAGTGGAGTCCCTGGACTCTATGCCAAATGTGTCTCACTCTGAAACCCCAGCTCTAAGGCAGCCTGTGCCTTTCCCCTTCCCATAATGCTGTGCGCCCAACATGCTGCAGACCCTAGCCCATGCTTCGAGAAATAACAATAATTGATCTGGACATTTTAAAACTAAGCAAGTGTTACATCTCTTTAGGTGGAGATCCTATCCTTAAATCCTGCTTATATCATTCACAAAGAAATCTTTAAGAATCTGAGGAGTCTGAACTTTCAAGATAATTTTTACCATTTTAATTTGTTGTTAAAACTTTGAGAGTATATAGTATTTCAAACAGTATTTGACTAGATGCCACAATCTCTATCTTAGAGTTTTGAGATTTGTAAATCTTAAATAGATAATCAGTTCATCAATTACCCCCGGCCTGGATTTCGTGGGGCCCTTTTATTTATTTTTATTTATTTTTTTGAGACAGGGTCTCACTCTGTCACCCAGGCTGGAGTGCAGTGGTGTGATCTCGGCTCACTGCAACTTCTGTCTCCCAGGCTCAAGCGATCCTCCCACCTCAGCCTCCAGAGTAGCTGGGACAACAGGCATGTGTCACCACACCCAGCTTAATAATCAGTTTTTAAACATGTAGTTTTACTTAAAACCATAAAAACCCATTTTAATTTTAAAAATCATGTGATTTGAAGAAATGTCACAAAGTGTACACAAATTTAATGGAAAAGTTTTTTTTTTTTTGAGACGGAGTCTGGCTCTGTTGCTCAGGCTGGAGTGCAGTGACGCAATCTCGGCTCACTGCAGCCTCCATCTCCCGGGTTCAAGCAATTCTGCCTCAGTCTCCCCACTAGCTGGGACTACCGGTGCCTGCCACCACGCCCAGCTAATTGTTGCATTTTAGTAAAGATGGGGTGATAGGGTTTCACCATGTTGGGCAGGTTGGTCTCAAACTCCTGACCTCAAGCAATCTACCTACCTTGGCCTCCCAAAGTGCTGGGATTACAGGCGTGAGCCACCACGCCCGGCCGGAAAGTTGAATTTTTTAAAAGTGGTTTGACATTATAAAGGGCTTTGTCAATGTAAGTCGTTCTCAAGACGGGAGCTGGTGGGGTGCACATCAGCGTCACCTCCTTCAAAGCACCTGGCACCCTCCCTGCTTGGGGCCTATGATGCTGAAGAGTGGGTACCCTGCCCCTCAGATGAGCTAGAAAAGAAAAGGCTTTGGGACCACAGCATGTATCTGTGAATCCTGGCAGGGCCTGGACTGAGAGTTTCCAATTCTCCACATTCAAGAAGAAAGAGACGGAGTATCCTTTCTTGTTTGGTTATAATCCCAAACCATAAATAACTAACGACCAGAACCAGTTTAAACCCTTCCAATGGTTCCACAGAATATTGACTAGAAATAAAACAAAACCTTTCCTAATGGACCAACGGCGACCTCTCACCAGCAGCCACACTTCTGGAAGTCAGACAGGCTGCAGCAGCCTCACCCCACTGTCTACCTTCCAAAACCAAAGGCCGAGCAATCCCTCAACATCCCTGCATCTGAAAGTCACTGATCCCCGAGCCCCATGATGCTCGACAACACGTAGAGGGCCTGTGCGCTGCAGCCCAGCTCTCCCTTGCTTAGCAAGCAGTAAGTTCAGATATCGAGAATGGTGGCCTCTCCAACCACAGGAACTGATTAAAATGCAAGAGCTGTGTACAGTGAAGGCTCACAGTGAAGGTAAAGAGAGACAGCTTATAAACACAAGAGCCATGTTCAATCTCACTTCACAGATGAGAAATGCAAAGGAAAACCACAAGGAAACTGACAGAAGCTTAAAGAGAAACAGGATCTTTATATAGTCTCAAAATGTCTCCCCACAGCCATTTCTTGCCACCAAAGGAAGAACCAGTATTTTTATACAGTGGGGAAAAGAGGCAGATGCTGCCTTAGCCAAATAATCAAAACAAGAATCATGTGCCTCATGACATAATGCAGTGATAGAAAACGTCAGGAATATGCTGTCCTCCTGCCAGAAGGACACAGCCTGAATCTCCTCAAGAGGAAATACTAGACAAGGGTCAACTGTGGACATTCGACAAAACACCTAGCCTGTGCACCTCCAATATTTCACTACCATCAACAGCAAAGATGGACGATCTTCATAGATTAAAAGACAGTAAGGAAGGCCAGGTGTGGTGGCTCACATCTGTAATCCCAGCACTTTGAGAGGGATTAAGGCCAGGAGTTCGAGACTAGCATGGACAACATGGCAAAACCCCATCTCTTCACTTAAGGCCAGGAGTTCAAGACTAGCCTGGGCAACATGGCGAAACCCCATCTCTACTAAAAATACACACACACACACACACACACAAAAGGTTGGGTGTGGTGGCTCATGCCTGTAATCTCAGCAATTTGGGAGGCTGAAGTGGGTGGATCACTTGAGGTCAGGAGTTTGAGACCAGCCTGGCCAACATGGTGAAACCTTGTCTCTATTAAAAATACAAAAATTAGCCAGGTGTGGTGGCAGTTACCTGTAATCCCAGCTACTCGGAGGCTGAGACAGGAGAACTGCTTAAACCCAGAAGGTGTAGGTTGCAGGGAACTGAGATCACGCTGTCGCACTCCAGCTTGGGTGACAAGAGTGAAAATCCGTCTCAAAAAAAAAA
>NW_022318726.1:0-5762 GCF_002776525.5 Piliocolobus tephrosceles
TTTTTTTTTTGAGACGGATTTTCACTCTTGTCACCCAAGCTGGAGTGCGACAGCGTGATCTCAGTTCCCTGCAACCTACACCTTCTGGGTTTAAGCAGTTCTCCTGTCTCAGCCTCCGAGTAGCTGGGATTACAGGTAACTGCCACCACACCTGGCTAATTTTTGTATTTTTAATAGAGACAAGGTTTCACCATGTTGGCCAGGCTGGTCTCAAACTCCTGACCTCAAGTGATCCACCCACTTCAGCCTCCCAAATTGCTGAGATTACAGGCATGAGCCACCACACCCAACCTTTTGTGTGTGTGTGTGTGTGTGTGTATTTTTAGTAGAGATGGGGTTTCGCCATGTTGCCCAGGCTAGTCTTGAACTCCTGGCCTTAAGTGAAGAGATGGGGTTTTGCCATGTTGTCCATGCTAGTCTCGAACTCCTGGCCTTAATCCCTC
This sequence comes from Piliocolobus tephrosceles, assembly GCF_002776525.5. Taxonomy (NCBI): domain Eukaryota; kingdom Metazoa; phylum Chordata; class Mammalia; order Primates; family Cercopithecidae; genus Piliocolobus; species Piliocolobus tephrosceles. The sequence continues at coordinate 444 of NW_022318726.1, forward strand.
TCAAAGTGCTGGGATTACAGATGTGAGCCACCACACCTGGCCTTCCTTACTGTCTTTTAATCTATGAAGATCGTCCATCTTTGCTGTTGATGGTAGTGAAATATTGGAGGTGCACAGGCTAGGTGTTTTGTCGAATGTCCACAGTTGACCCTTGTCTAGTATTTCCTCTTGAGGAGATTCAGGCTGTGTCCTTCTGGCAGGAGGACAGCATATTCCTGACGTTTTCTATCACTGCATTATGTCATGAGGCACATGATTCTTGTTTTGATTATTTGGCTAAGGCAGCATCTGCCTCTTTTCCCCACTGTATAAAAATACTGGTTCTTCCTTTGGTGGCAAGAAATGGCTGTGGGGAGACATTTTGAGACTATATAAAGATCCTGTTTCTCTTTAAGCTTCTGTCAGTTTCCTTGTGGTTTTCCTTTGCATTTCTCATCTGTGAAGTGAGATTGAACATGGCTCTTGTGTTTATAAGCTGTCTCTCTTTACCTTCACTGTGAGCCTTCACTGTACACAGCTCTTGCATTTTAATCAGTTCCTGTGGTTGGAGAGGCCACCATTCTCGATATCTGAACTTACTGCTTGCTAAGCAAGGGAGAGCTGGGCTGCAGCGCACAGGCCCTCTACGTGTTGTCGAGCATCATGGGGCTCGGGGATCAGTGACTTTCAGATGCAGGGATGTTGAGGGATTGCTCGGCCTTTGGTTTTGGAAGGTAGACAGTGGGGTGAGGCTGCTGCAGCCTGTCTGACTTCCAGAAGTGTGGCTGCTGGTGAGAGGTCGCCGTTGGTCCATTAGGAAAGGTTTTGTTTTATTTCTAGTCAATATTCTGTGGAACCATTGGAAGGGTTTAAACTGGTTCTGGTCGTTAGTTATTTATGGTTTGGGATTATAACCAAACAAGAAAGGATACTCCGTCTCTTTCTTCTTGAATGTGGAGAATTGGAAACTCTCAGTCCAGGCCCTGCCAGGATTCACAGATACATGCTGTGGTCCCAAAGCCTTTTCTTTTCTAGCTCATCTGAGGGGCAGGGTACCCACTCTTCAGCATCATAGGCCCCAAGCAGGGAGGGTGCCAGGTGCTTTGAAGGAGGTGACGCTGATGTGCACCCCACCAGCTCCCGTCTTGAGAACGACTTACATTGACAAAGCCCTTTATAATGTCAAACCACTTTTAAAAAATTCAACTTTCCGGCCGGGCGTGGTGGCTCACGCCTGTAATCCCAGCACTTTGGGAGGCCAAGGTAGGTAGATTGCTTGAGGTCAGGAGTTTGAGACCAACCTGCCCAACATGGTGAAACCCTATCACCCCATCTTTACTAAAATGCAACAATTAGCTGGGCGTGGTGGCAGGCACCGGTAGTCCCAGCTAGTGGGGAGACTGAGGCAGAATTGCTTGAACCCGGGAGATGGAGGCTGCAGTGAGCCGAGATTGCGTCACTGCACTCCAGCCTGAGCAACAGAGCCAGACTCCGTCTCAAAAAAAAAAAAACTTTTCCATTAAATTTGTGTACACTTTGTGACATTTCTTCAAATCACATGATTTTTAAAATTAAAATGGGTTTTTATGGTTTTAAGTAAAACTACATGTTTAAAAACTGATTATTAAGCTGGGTGTGGTGACACATGCCTGTTGTCCCAGCTACTCTGGAGGCTGAGGTGGGAGGATCGCTTGAGCCTGGGAGACAGAAGTTGCAGTGAGCCGAGATCACACCACTGCACTCCAGCCTGGGTGACAGAGTGAGACCCTGTCTCAAAAAAATAAATAAAAATAAATAAAAGGGCCCCACGAAATCCAGGCCGGGGGTAATTGATGAACTGATTATCTATTTAAGATTTACAAATCTCAAAACTCTAAGATAGAGATTGTGGCATCTAGTCAAATACTGTTTGAAATACTATATACTCTCAAAGTTTTAACAACAAATTAAAATGGTAAAAATTATCTTGAAAGTTCAGACTCCTCAGATTCTTAAAGATTTCTTTGTGAATGATATAAGCAGGATTTAAGGATAGGATCTCCACCTAAAGAGATGTAACACTTGCTTAGTTTTAAAATGTCCAGATCAATTATTGTTATTTCTCGAAGCATGGGCTAGGGTCTGCAGCATGTTGGGCGCACAGCATTATGGGAAGGGGAAAGGCACAGGCTGCCTTAGAGCTGGGGTTTCAGAGTGAGACACATTTGGCATAGAGTCCAGGGACTCCACTTAAAGTCTGTGGGCAATTGTTACCTGTTTGTCTGAGCCTTTTGTTTCCTCATCTGCATAATGATTTAATAGGCCATTAGGAGGGCTAAAGGAGATAATGGGCCAGGAGCAGTGGCTCACGCATGTAGTCCCAGCACTTGGGTGGCCAAGGCCGGTGGATCACTTGAAGTCAGGAGTTCAAGACTAGTCTGGCCAGCACGGTGAAACCCTGTCTCTACTAAAAATACAAAAATTTAGCCCGGCGTGGTGGCGGGCACCTGTAATCCCAGCTACTCAGGAGGCTGAGCCAGGAGAACAACTTGAACCATGGAGGCAGAAGTTGCAGTGAACCGAAAATGTGCCTCTTCACTCCAGCCTGGGTGACAGAGCGAGACTCCATGCCCCCCAAAATAAAGAAGATAATACAAGAAAGAGACATAGTCTGGTACCTGGCACATACGTCCTCAGCTAGTGGTTACTGTAATGAAGAGGTTAGAGGAATCATCACCTTTTACCTCTACATACTTAACAGATCAAATTCTTCATGCTAATTATTTTAACTACTGGATTAGTTGTTTTTTAATGTTCCCCTTTTATTAGGAAAAGGTGCCCAAAAAGTTGAGTTAGTGGTTTTTACTGTAAAAAACAATTAAAGAGCCGGGTACGGTGGCTCAAGCCTGTAATCCCAGCACTTTGGGAGGCTGAGACGGGCAGGTCACGAGGTCAGGAGATGGAGACCATCCTGGCTAACACAGTGAAACCCCATCTCTACTAAAAAATACAAAAAACTAGCCGAGCAAGGTGGCGGGCCCCTGTAGTCTAGCCACTCGGGAGGATGAGGCGGGAGAATGGCGTAAACCCGGGAGGCGGAGCTTGCAGTGAGCTGAGATCCGGCCACTGCACTCCAGCCCGGGTGACAGAGCAAGACTCCGTCTCAAAAATAATAAAAAATAAAAAACAATTAAAGAATAATTTCTGACCCACTCATTGTTAATTGAAATGTATTGTAAATTGAAAACGTACCAAAACCTCGTAAGCATCTGCTTTTTTTAGCTTTGTAAAATAAACATCAGGGAACATCTGTCTTTGAATTGTGACCAATATGTATGTGTCCTGAGTGTAATGATTAAGAGGGTAGGATCTGGAGTCACACTACCTGCTGAAGTCCCTGCTCTATCCCTGATTAGCCGTGTGAGCTTGGGCAACTTCTCTGTGCCTCAGTTTCCTCATCTCTCCAGCACCAGGGAGAGAGTGGTAACTCCCTCCTTGAGTTGTCGCGAGGATTATTTATTGCTGCAGTTAATGTGCTTAGGCAGGGCTGAGCACCAGGTAAGCATCAGCACATTGGCCAGCATTATACTTTACCTTCTCGACTAGTGATATAAGTTATTTTAATTTAAACAGAATCCATTCTGTACTACTGATTCTTTTTCCCCTTTACGTTTTTTTAAACCAAAGAAACAATAGCTTTCCATCTTCCACAAAAATTGTGTCATATTTGTATCACACATGTATGGTGATCTTATTTTATGTAAAGCTATAAACCTCACCTGAATAAATGTACTGACTACGCTGTATTGAAATCATAGATTTTTAAACTAACTTACTTTTTATCTTTTCTTTCCTTTTCTAAAGTGATGTTCCTCCATCTTATGTTCAAACTAAATTTTCTAGGCTGAAAGCTATCTATGTTCCATTTTGGCAGAAAAAGACTTTTCCAGGTTAGTATTCTTAATATTTATATGGCTAAGAACATGGCATTTGGTGCCACATGCTGGTAATGAAGGTCACCTAGGCAAGCGACTGGACTTAGAGCCTCAGCTTCATCAGCTGCAAAATGGTGGAAACAGGCAGGTGTAATCCCTACATGGCAGGACTTTCCAAAGTCCTAAATGAGGTCATGAACGTGTAAGGTGTGGTCATCCCGGTGCTTGACACTTAGTGACCACTGTGTAAATAGCTGAGTCCTGCTGGTGTTGCCATCACACACACACACACACACACTCATGTGCACACAGCACATGCACAAGACATGCACATACACACATACACATACACCTACACACGGAAGCATACACACGTTCCAGAAAGAATGAAAGACACCCAGTTCCTTCTTTGTAGCCATTTGTGGATGTTGTTGATTTGTAAGTCCCCAACTCAGATCATCAGAGCCATGTGAGGAACTTGTTAAAAACACAAATTCCTGGCCAGATGCAGTGGCTTATGTCTGTAATCCCAACACTTTGAGAGGCCAAGGTGGGAGGATCACTAAGACGTGGAATTCAAGACCGTCCTGGGCAACATAGAGAGACCCTCCCCCTGCCACACACACACCATCTCTACAAAAAGTACTAAAATTATCCGGGAATGGTGGTGCATGTCTGTGTTCACAGTTACTTGGGAGGCTGAGGTAGGGGAATTGCTTGAGCCTGGGAGTTCCAGGCTGCAGTGAGTGTGATCGCACCACTGCACTCCAGCTGGGGTGACACAGCGAGACCCTATCTCAAAAAAAAAAAAAAAAAAAAAGATACAGATTTCTGGGCCTTATTTCAGATCTACCAATTCCTAGTCTCTAGACCGAGTCCAGAGCCTGGATTTTCACTAACAAGCTTGCAGGCTGTGCTCTCTCTCAGTGTCTGCGCAGCACTGGTGTTTCTCCTGGACCCACCATTTGGATGATATCGTATCCTGGGCTGTGATGAAATGCGTCTTTGCGTTCAGCAGACATCACTACCCAGGTTTGAATCCTTATGAACTCCATGGCCTTGGGCAAGTCTCTTAATGTCTTTATGCCTTGGTTTCCTCAATTGAAAAACAAGTTAAAAATAGTGCCTAACTCTGTAGGATTTTTGCAAGGATTGAAGAAGTGAATGTGAGTAAACCAACTGGAACCAGACCTTACACACAACAATAACAGGAGCAGTTCATAGTCATTACCAGTCTCCTGTATGCCTCAACCGTGATAAGAGGCCTTGTACAGACAGATAATTGCACGATTAAATTTCTTTTCTGTAGAGATCATCGACTACCTTTATGAGACGACTCTACCTTTGCTTAAAGAAAAGTTAGAAAAGATGTTGGAGAAAAAAGGCACTGAAATCCAGACTCCTGCACCACCCAAGCAAGTTTTCC
>NW_022318727.1:0-1433 GCF_002776525.5 Piliocolobus tephrosceles
CACTCCAGCTTGGGTGACAAGAGTGAAAATCCGTCTCAAAAAAAAAAGAAAATTAACTAATTGAAAAAAAAAATTTAGCCAGGCAGGGTGGTGCATGCCTCTAATTCCAGCTACTCAGATGGCTGAGGCACAAGAGTTGCTTGAACCCAGGAGGCGGAGGGTGCAGTGAGCCGAGATCACGCCATTGCACTCCAGCCTGGGGAACAGAGTGAGACTACTGTCTCCAAAAAAAAAAAAGGACACTAAGGAAATGGAACAGTTACAGGGGGGAAATGCTACCAAGGACATCACTGGGAGGACTAGTGAAATCTGAATGTGGACTATGTTTTAGAGGGTGGTACTATATCATTGTGAAACTTCCTCATTTCCTGATTCTCGATTGTACTGTGGTTATGTAAAACAACATCCTAGCTTGGGAAGTGCTATCTGCCACTAACTCTTGAATGGTTATGGGAAAAACCGTATTCCTTTGGAGGAGGGCGACAGGGATGATAAAGTTAATGTAGCAGAATGTTCAGAAGAGGCGACTCTGGGTGAAGGGGATGCGGGGTTCTTTCTGTTATTCTTACAACTTGTTTAGCTTTTTGAAGCCTTTAAGAGACTTTGCACACATTTCATTTGCCTTTCTTGAGTGTCTTCGGTGGCAGGTGGGCTGGAGGGAGGGCTGGTCTGATTTATTTGGTCCAGAGCACAGAGACTGGAAGTCTCGAATAAACACACACATTGCAGCTTTCCTGTTCTGTGGCGCTGGCACGCCACCCTATAACCCACGCAGTGTTTCCTCACCCAAGACTGTATCTTGGCACTCTCTGTGTTCCACCACCGAGGGGCTTTCACACATTCTTGTGTGAAGTTGTTTTGTAGAATGTATTTCTAGAAATGGAATTACTTGATTCCAAATGGAATTACTAGAATTATTTGAATTTTGAAAGGTACTAAGGCTGCAAAGTATGTAAAATTTACCAAAAAAGATAACAATAATTGGAGGGAGTGAATGTAGATGTTTAATAAGGAAGGCTGGATTTTGACAGTTGCTAAGTTGGGGTGATGGGAACATGAAGGTTCATTTATTTTGTTATCTGTCTAAAATTTTCCTAATAAAGTTTCTGAAAAAATAATTGGGCATTGCTAATAAAGCAGTACTTAGAAGAAAACATATGGCCTTAAATGTATATTACAAAGAAAGAAAAATGGCAAATGAGCTAAGAATCCATCTCAAGAAGTTGAAAAATAGCAGCAAGATAACTCAGAGAGCTGAAGGGAGCGTGTGACAAGGAGCTGACAGAATAATCACAAGATTGGGTCAAAGCAATCAAAGCTGGTGTTTTGAAAAGACAATCTCTGGTAACTTCTATTCAAGGAGTAAAAAAAGAAAGGAGGTATAAATCGCCAAGAGAGCTGAAGGGAGGGTGTGACAAGGAGCTGACATTAGA
>NW_022318728.1:0-2441 GCF_002776525.5 Piliocolobus tephrosceles
ATCAGGTCAAAGCAATCAAAGCTGGTGTTTTGAAAAGACAATCTCTGATAACTCCTATTCAAGGAGTAAAAAAGAAAGGAGGTATAAATCGCCCACATTAGCCATTAGGACATTACTCACATCCTGCAGACATTACTCACATCCTGCAGACATTTTGCATAAACCATCTCTGGAAAATAGACCCTGGTTTCCTGCAGGGCTGTGTGGCCAGTGAGTGGTGAGGGGACACTTTTTACTGTGTTTCCTTTCATGTTTCTTTTTTCTTTTCTTTTTTTTTTTTTTTGAGATGGAGTCTTGCTCTGTTGCCCAGGCTGGAGTGCAATGGCACGATCTCGGCTCACTGCAACTTCTGCCTCCTAGGTTCAAGCAATTCTCCTGCCTCAGCCTCCTGAGTAGCTGGGACTACAGGCACTTGCCATCGTGCCCGGCTAATTTTTGTATTTTTGTAGAGATGGAGTTGAACCATGTTTGCCAGGCTGGTCTTGAACTCCTGACCTCAGGTGACCTGCCCACCTCGGCCTTCCAAAGTGCTAGGATTACAGGCAAGAGCCACGGTGCCTGGCCTATGTTTCTTCAATTCTGGACTACGTAATCTATTACCTATTCCAAAAAAAAAGGTAAAATCAAACTGTCCTTTTTCCCGTAAAATCAAATCCTTTTTCCTTACAGGTGGGGCATGATACTCAGTTCTGTATTTGAATTGTTACACACAACTAAAATGTTCTAACTGGGAACCAACCAAGTCATTTAACCAGCGCTAAAGCACGGGGTCTCGGCAGGGTAGCACATCAGTCACCTGGAGCTCTGAACCATCCCAACGGCCAGACCCCACACCAGACCAATCCCATTCACGCGAAGCCAGACCCCCACACCAGACCAATCCCATTCATGTGGCGCTTGTATTTTTAAAAAGTTCCCCAGATGATTTTGAAGTGAGAGCTGGGCTGAAAACCAGAGAATTGCTAGTGCTTACAAAGTTTCAAATTGGGTACACAAAGGTCACTGGAACTCCTGGATGTCTAGAGCGTGTGCTGTGTTGTCAACTGTCTGGAGTCCCCTAGGCGTGGGAGTCTGGCCTGCAGACCCACCCAGCCCACTGCTACCATCATTTTACTCACTGTCCTGGGCCACCTGGCCCCTTTCCAGTCCCCTGATTGTGCCCAGCCAGCGCTGGCTCAAGGTGTCTGCATTCACTACTCTGTCCGAACACCCTTCAGTCTCATCCCCGCATGGCTACCCTGCCACCGCTTCTGCTTCCAAAGTCTTCCCTAACCACCCTGATTGCCCCCAGTCCCTTCTACTCTATTTTTGTTTTCTTTTTGGTACCATGCTGTCTGAAATGAGCTTATTTGTTTACAGTCTCTTCCCAGAACTAAATGTGAGTTCCTAAAGTCCTTATTCATCACTACGTTTTGTGCCTGGTATACAGAAGGTAGTCACTAATTATTACTAGTTTGATATCATTATCATCAACGTAGTTTTTAGGTTAATTCTATGCTACACAAAACTTGGTATTTGTGTCAGCAGAATGGACTCTACCAGGCAAGGAACTTGGTTTTTGTTCAATGCTGTATCCCCAGAGCCTAGAAAAATGCCTGGCATATAGGCACTCGTATTTGGTGGGTGAAGAGTAATTCTGAACCTTTGATTTTTCAATAATTGGAATTGACAAAAGGTATGTACTGGGAAACTTCACTCCATTGTTACTAAAGTACCTATAATATCACCTCCAATGCCTGCCAAGGTCAACTAGACTGTATGGTAATATTTCCTTACACAATTATTTTTCCCCTGGAAAACTGAAATAGGAGGGAGGTGGGTGGGCCATCGGTATTATGCTCTAGCTAAAATCTGTCATCACAAAACACCTGAGGCGTGATGATCTATGTGACACTAAAAAAAGGGAAGAAAAATCAAAAACATATCCAACTAATGATATATTTAGTGTCATGAAAACCTGATCTACCTAGCAGCTCAGAGCCTTTACGTATACATTGCTCCTAAAATTATTGTTTCCTCTGCACTAACAAATTGGTTTCCTAGCAAATACACTGAATTTTTTAATTTTTTTTTTTGAGATGGAGTCTCGCTCTGTCACCCAGGCTGGAGTGCAATGGCACGATCTTGGCTCACTGCAACCTCCGCCTACTGGGTTCACGCCATTCTCCTGCCTCAGCCTCCCAAGTAGCTGGGACTACAGGTGCCCCCTGCCTCAGCCTCCCAAGTGGCTGGGACTACAGGTGCCTGCCACCACGCCCAGCTAATTTTTTGTATTTTTAGTAGAGAAGAGGTTTCACCGAATACACTGAATTTTAAGCACCACTTATACAAAATTCCAAATGCAGCATCATTATCAGCCCTGTAAGATGACAGATAAGTTATTATATTTATTAAGTCATCTCTATATTTTAATTAGTTTAATATTAAACAAATGGTCTTAC
>NW_022318729.1:0-1433 GCF_002776525.5 Piliocolobus tephrosceles
TCTAATGTCAGCTCCTTGTCACACCCTCCCTTCAGCTCTCTTGGCGATTTATACCTCCTTTCTTTTTTTACTCCTTGAATAGAAGTTACCAGAGATTGTCTTTTCAAAACACCAGCTTTGATTGCTTTGACCCAATCTTGTGATTATTCTGTCAGCTCCTTGTCACACGCTCCCTTCAGCTCTCTGAGTTATCTTGCTGCTATTTTTCAACTTCTTGAGATGGATTCTTAGCTCATTTGCCATTTTTCTTTCTTTGTAATATACATTTAAGGCCATATGTTTTCTTCTAAGTACTGCTTTATTAGCAATGCCCAATTATTTTTTCAGAAACTTTATTAGGAAAATTTTAGACAGATAACAAAATAAATGAACCTTCATGTTCCCATCACCCCAACTTAGCAACTGTCAAAATCCAGCCTTCCTTATTAAACATCTACATTCACTCCCTCCAATTATTGTTATCTTTTTTGGTAAATTTTACATACTTTGCAGCCTTAGTACCTTTCAAAATTCAAATAATTCTAGTAATTCCATTTGGAATCAAGTAATTCCATTTCTAGAAATACATTCTACAAAACAACTTCACACAAGAATGTGTGAAAGCCCCTCGGTGGTGGAACACAGAGAGTGCCAAGATACAGTCTTGGGTGAGGAAACACTGCGTGGGTTATAGGGTGGCGTGCCAGCGCCACAGAACAGGAAAGCTGCAATGTGTGTGTTTATTCGAGACTTCCAGTCTCTGTGCTCTGGACCAAATAAATCAGACCAGCCCTCCCTCCAGCCCACCTGCCACCGAAGACACTCAAGAAAGGCAAATGAAATGTGTGCAAAGTCTCTTAAAGGCTTCAAAAAGCTAAACAAGTTGTAAGAATAACAGAAAGAACCCCGCATCCCCTTCACCCAGAGTCGCCTCTTCTGAACATTCTGCTACATTAACTTTATCATCCCTGTCGCCCTCCTCCAAAGGAATACGGTTTTTCCCATAACCATTCAAGAGTTAGTGGCAGATAGCACTTCCCAAGCTAGGATGTTGTTTTACATAACCACAGTACAATCGAGAATCAGGAAATGAGGAAGTTTCACAATGATATAGTACCACCCTCTAAAACATAGTCCACATTCAGATTTCACTAGTCCTCCCAGTGATGTCCTTGGTAGCATTTCCCCCCTGTAACTGTTCCATTTCCTTAGTGTCCTTTTTTTTTTTTGGAGACAGTAGTCTCACTCTGTTCCCCAGGCTGGAGTGCAATGGCGTGATCTCGGCTCACTGCACCCTCCGCCTCCTGGGTTCAAGCAACTCTTGTGCCTCAGCCATCTGAGTAGCTGGAATTAGAGGCATGCACCACCCTGCCTGGCTAAATTTTTTTTTTCAATTAGTTAATTTTCTTTTTTTTTTGAGACGGATTTTCACTCTTGTCACCCAAGCTGGAGTG
>NW_022318730.1:0-2441 GCF_002776525.5 Piliocolobus tephrosceles
GTAAGACCATTTGTTTAATATTAAACTAATTAAAATATAGAGATGACTTAATAAATATAATAACTTATCTGTCATCTTACAGGGCTGATAATGATGCTGCATTTGGAATTTTGTATAAGTGGTGCTTAAAATTCAGTGTATTCGGTGAAACCTCTTCTCTACTAAAAATACAAAAAATTAGCTGGGCGTGGTGGCAGGCACCTGTAGTCCCAGCCACTTGGGAGGCTGAGGCAGGGGGCACCTGTAGTCCCAGCTACTTGGGAGGCTGAGGCAGGAGAATGGCGTGAACCCAGTAGGCGGAGGTTGCAGTGAGCCAAGATCGTGCCATTGCACTCCAGCCTGGGTGACAGAGCGAGACTCCATCTCAAAAAAAAAAATTAAAAAATTCAGTGTATTTGCTAGGAAACCAATTTGTTAGTGCAGAGGAAACAATAATTTTAGGAGCAATGTATACGTAAAGGCTCTGAGCTGCTAGGTAGATCAGGTTTTCATGACACTAAATATATCATTAGTTGGATATGTTTTTGATTTTTCTTCCCTTTTTTTAGTGTCACATAGATCATCACGCCTCAGGTGTTTTGTGATGACAGATTTTAGCTAGAGCATAATACCGATGGCCCACCCACCTCCCTCCTATTTCAGTTTTCCAGGGGAAAAATAATTGTGTAAGGAAATATTACCATACAGTCTAGTTGACCTTGGCAGGCATTGGAGGTGATATTATAGGTACTTTAGTAACAATGGAGTGAAGTTTCCCAGTACATACCTTTTGTCAATTCCAATTATTGAAAAATCAAAGGTTCAGAATTACTCTTCACCCACCAAATACGAGTGCCTATATGCCAGGCATTTTTCTAGGCTCTGGGGATACAGCATTGAACAAAAACCAAGTTCCTTGCCTGGTAGAGTCCATTCTGCTGACACAAATACCAAGTTTTGTGTAGCATAGAATTAACCTAAAAACTACGTTGATGATAATGATATCAAACTAGTAATAATTAGTGACTACCTTCTGTATACCAGGCACAAAACGTAGTGATGAATAAGGACTTTAGGAACTCACATTTAGTTCTGGGAAGAGACTGTAAACAAATAAGCTCATTTCAGACAGCATGGTACCAAAAAGAAAACAAAAATAGAGTAGAAGGGACTGGGGGCAATCAGGGTGGTTAGGGAAGACTTTGGAAGCAGAAGCGGTGGCAGGGTAGCCATGCGGGGATGAGACTGAAGGGTGTTCGGACAGAGTAGTGAATGCAGACACCTTGAGCCAGCGCTGGCTGGGCACAATCAGGGGACTGGAAAGGGGCCAGGTGGCCCAGGACAGTGAGTAAAATGATGGTAGCAGTGGGCTGGGTGGGTCTGCAGGCCAGACTCCCACGCCTAGGGGACTCCAGACAGTTGACAACACAGCACACGCTCTAGACATCCAGGAGTTCCAGTGACCTTTGTGTACCCAATTTGAAACTTTGTAAGCACTAGCAATTCTCTGGTTTTCAGCCCAGCTCTCACTTCAAAATCATCTGGGGAACTTTTTAAAAATACAAGCGCCACATGAATGGGATTGGTCTGGTGTGGGGGTCTGGCTTCGCGTGAATGGGATTGGTCTGGTGTGGGGTCTGGCCGTTGGGATGGTTCAGAGCTCCAGGTGACTGATGTGCTACCCTGCCGAGACCCCGTGCTTTAGCGCTGGTTAAATGACTTGGTTGGTTCCCAGTTAGAACATTTTAGTTGTGTGTAACAATTCAAATACAGAACTGAGTATCATGCCCCACCTGTAAGGAAAAAGGATTTGATTTTACGGGAAAAAGGACAGTTTGATTTTACCTTTTTTTTTGGAATAGGTAATAGATTACGTAGTCCAGAATTGAAGAAACATAGGCCAGGCACCGTGGCTCTTGCCTGTAATCCTAGCACTTTGGAAGGCCGAGGTGGGCAGGTCACCTGAGGTCAGGAGTTCAAGACCAGCCTGGCAAACATGGTTCAACTCCATCTCTACAAAAATACAAAAATTAGCCGGGCACGATGGCAAGTGCCTGTAGTCCCAGCTACTCAGGAGGCTGAGGCAGGAGAATTGCTTGAACCTAGGAGGCAGAAGTTGCAGTGAGCCGAGATCGTGCCATTGCACTCCAGCCTGGGCAACAGAGCAAGACTCCATCTCAAAAAAAAAAAAAAAGAAAAGAAAAAAGAAACATGAAAGGAAACACAGTAAAAAGTGTCCCCTCACCACTCACTGGCCACACAGCCCTGCAGGAAACCAGGGTCTATTTTCCAGAGATGGTTTATGCAAAATGTCTGCAGGATGTGAGTAATGTCTGCAGGATGTGAGTAATGTCCTAATGGCTAATGTGGGCGATTTATACCTCCTTTCTTTTTTACTCCTTGAATAGGAGTTATCAGAGATTGTCTTTTCAAAACACCAGCTTTGATTGCTTTGACCTGAT
>NW_022318731.1:0-4591 GCF_002776525.5 Piliocolobus tephrosceles
AAAAAAAAAAAAAAAAAAAAAAAAAAAGAAAATGTAGAAATCGCCGGTCTTCTGTGTCGCTCGCGCTGGGAGATGGAGACTGATGCTGTTCTTATTCGGCCATCTTGCCGCTACTAGCAGTTTCTTGTGTATCCTTCCAGAATTATTTTATAAATGGGATCACAGACAAATATGTATACATTTATTTTAAAACTCGTATGTTAGCATGTAAATGGAAATACTAAACCAAAGAGTATATGTACTTTATTTTATAGATATTATCAAATTGCTCTTAAATAATGATGCACTAATTTATATTTCCACTAGCAATACATAACAGTACATGCTTTCCAACATTGTCCATAATACTGTTTTCAGACTTTTTGTTCTTTGCTAAATGACATATAAAATTACCTCATTGTAGCCTTAATTTACATTTATCTTATTATGAATGTGAATGAACATTATTTCATAAACTTAAGAATCACTTGTATTTCTTCTTTTGTGAATTCTCTGTTCACATTCTTTGCCAATTATCTGTTGAATTTTTGGTCTTTGTTGCTATTAATTAATTATTATTATTGTTTTTGAGACAGAGTCTCACTCTGTAGCCCAGGCTGGAGTGCAGTGGTGTGATCTTGGCTCACTGCAACCTCCACTTCCCGGGATCAAGCAATTTTCATGCCTCAACCTCCTGAGTAGCTGGGACTACAGATACATGCCACCACGCCCAGCTAACTTTTATATTTTTCATAGAGATGGGGTTTTGCCATTTTGGCTAGGCTAGTCTCGAACTCCTGACCTCAAGTAATCTACCTGCCTTGGCCTCCCAAAGTGCTGGGATTACAGGTGTGAGCTACTGCGCCCAGACTGTTGCTATTAATTTAGAGTAACTCTACGTTTTGTGGATATTAGCTCTTTGTGATATAAATTATATATATATTTCTATTTTGTCATTAGTCTTTTGACTCTATGGTTCTTTTTCTTTATGAAAAGTACATTTTAACTTATTTAATTGAATTAGTAAATTCTTATTTTATTGGTTTTAGGTTTTATGTTATACATAGAAGCCCTCTTTCCATTCTAAGATTATAAAAATATCCTCCCATGCTTTTCTTCTAGTACTTTCGTAGTTTCACTTTTTAAGATGGTTAAATACTTAGTATACCTGAAGTTTATTTTGGTGTAAGTTGTAAAGTGAGGCTCCAACTTAATTTTTTTTCACCAAAAAATTCAGCAGAAAGAATAGGCAGAAGGTTACTCAGAGTTCCACATCACTTTTCCACATAAAATTGTGAGGCATATCTTCCTCTCAGCTGTAAGCTCTGTGAAGGTGGAGGCAATATCTCTTTTACTGTTATTGCCAAGCACCTGGCACATCACAGGTGCTCAGTGAATTCTTGTGGAATGATGAAGGTAGTTCCCTTATATACTCACTAGAACTGGCTGAAGGCTTTTATGCATTCCATTCTGCAACAGAGAGACTTCAGCCCACGCATCCTCACCCCTAGGATCAGAGTGACCAACAGTCTTGGTTTGCTTGGGACTGTTCCAGTTTTAGACCTGAAAGCTCTGTGTCCCAGGAAACTCCTCAGTTCCAGGCAAACTGGGACTGTCAGTCACCATAAGTTAGGATAATTCTTCCTTCCCCAGGAATGTGAAGAGCATGCTCAGTGGAAGCCTGTGTTGGGACCGCTTCTATAGGTGAAGAAAGGTTTTTCCTTTATGTGCTTGATTTTCTTTTCTTTTCCTTCCTTCCTCCCTCCCTCCCTCCCTCCCTCCCTCCCTCCCTCCCTTCCTTCCTTCCTTCCTTCCTTCCTTCCTTCCTTCCTTCCTTCCTTCCTTCCTTCCCTTCCTTCCTTCCATCCTTCCATCCTTCCTTCCTTCCAGAGTCTTGTCACCCAGGCTGGAGTACAATGGTGTGATTTCGGCTCACTGCAACCTCTGTCTCCTGGATTCCAGTGATTCTCCTGCCTCAGCCTCCTGAGTAGCTGGGATTACAGGAGCCTGCAACAACGCCCAGCTAATTTTTGTATTTTTTAGTAGAGATGGGGGTTTCACCATGTTGGTCAGGCTGGTCTCGAACTCCTAACCTCAGGTGATCCACCAGCCTTGGCCTCCCAAAGTGCTGGGATTACAGGCTTGAGCCACCGCACCTGGCTACATATGCCTGATTTTCTGTCTCCTACACAATTTACTGAGTATAGCCTGGTCCAGTCAGGATCAATGTATGTTGGCTTCTAGCCTTCATTTCTCCCCCCGCTGCTGCTACCTCTTAAGCATTTTCTCTTGGTGGTACAGCTGGTGGGTGGTATGGCTGGGATTCCCACTTGGCTCTTCTGACCTCAGCTCCAGCTGCATGTCCCTTTCCTTCTCTGGTTAGGGGTATCTTTCCTTGAAGGTAAGAAAACTGAGTTCCAAAGAAAGAAGAGGGGAGATTTGTTTCAAGAGATACAGCTATGAAGGCGTAGAGTTGGGGCTTGAACTCAGATCTCCTGGCTCCAAATCAAGTTCTTTCCTTAAATGCTATCTCTAGGTGGAAGCCCTCATCAGGTCTCTTAATAGATTATCAAGCTAGTTGTTGCCATTGTCTTTCCTCAGTTGGCACCCATCTTTTCTCATCTTTAGATTGAGCAGTTTGGACTGATCAGCGGTTCCCACTCTACTGTCATTAGAATTACTAGTGGAGATTTGTGAAAAAATAGATTGCTACACACATTCCCCAGATATCCTAAACAATTGATGCAGAGTGGGGCTTAGAAATCTGTAGTCAGAAAAAATGTTCCAGGTGATTCTGATATGCAACTGATTTGGGACACTCACTCAAGCAGTGCTTCCCAACCTTTAGGGTGCATAGGAATCAGCTGGAGATCTTATTAAATGCAGTGACTGCCTCAGGACTAGCACTCCAAAAATTCTGCATTTCTAACAAACTCCTAGGTGTGTGTTGATGCTGCTGCCTGGGCACCGCTTGCCTGGTAAGACCCTAGGTGATACTGAACACTATTTCTGGCTTTGATATCTTAGGATTTCAGCTTTCTGGAAGGTTTCTTAGCCTCTTCCTGCTGGCTTTCTGCTCAACTCTGTGTTGACTTATCCTCTGCTCTCCAGGCCCCACTGTACTCATGAATGCATTTAAGTCTGCTGGGGCTGGCCTCCTGGCATTTCTCAATATGTGGCTTGCCCTTTTCTTAACAAGCCCAAGTTCTTAGATCATCCTTCCCAGCACATAGACATTTAATATGTCTTGGTTCACACAGCAGCTGCTGTCACTGCAATGGCATGTTGTTATTGGATTGTTAGGAAGTACCTTGAGAGTGGAGGTGGAGGGGGAGTTCTTTCAGCAGAGCAGCTTTGGTGCAGTCTGTAGGGTGAGACTGGCAGGGGGAGGTAGCAGGGACATGCCCCAGTCCAGAGGTAGTAACAGGGGGACTTAGAGTCTTTGTGGCCCCTGAGGGAATGACTCTATTTTCTTCTTGCCTCCTCCTTCCCTATCTGCTGTCCCAGAGTCCATAGAGACTCTCTGCACATCCTTTGGGGACCTTGTGACAGCTGGTGGCAGGGGAATGCCTGGATGACTCACACTTCGGTGCCTGGGGAGGTTGGAGAAATTTGGCTGAGTGGGTCCCCAGGCTCTGTGTGGGGAAGAAAATCATATCCCTCAGTGAGAGGAATCCCTCTGGCTCACTTTCCTCATCCATTCTTTAGGACTCTCTCTTATATTTATTTAGTTATTACTATGCACTAGAATCTTTGAAACCCTTCTGCACAAACCTACATTCTTCTTGCGATTCTCCTAATATGTCACCATGGTCCTCTTGCCTGAAATGTCTTGCCCCTTCCTTGTCTACCTGGTAAACTCTTTGTTGCAAAACCAGCTCAAATATTACTATCTGCAGGAAGCCTTCCTACCTCTGCAACAGGGATACTCTTGCCCTCTGTGCCTCTCTAAGATGTGGATAATAGCATGAATCTGAGACAGGTAAGGAAACAGATGATTGTGTCTGATGCTGCCCTAGACTCAAAGCAACCTGGGGCCAAGGCTCAGCATGGAGTAAGTGCTCAGGAAATTAACTCTTGGAGACATGCGCAGGCTTAGGCAATTCGTAAAAGCTGTCAGGATTAAAAACTACTTGTAATGTCCTTCTAGGATTGAGAACTACTCTCCAAGAGATCAGAATGGATGGCTAAGTGGCTCAGGCTGTGGGGAATAAATGACTATGGTGTAGGAAGCTGCAACCTGGCTAACTTGTCCATCACGGTAGCAAAATATTTAAGTTGACATAACTAGCATTTATTACATTCTACTATGATCTGGGCTTAAGTTTAGGAGCTTGGGATACAATAATGAACAAGCCATAGTCCTTTTTTTTTTTCTTTTCTTTTTTTTTTTTTTTTACTTTAAGTTCTAGGGTACATGTGCATAACGTGCAGGTTTGTTACATATGTATACTTGTGCCATGTTGGTGTGCTGCACCCATCAACTCGTCAGCACCCATCAATTCATCATTTATATCAGGTATAACTCCCCAATGCAATCCCTCCCCCCTTCCCCCCTCCCCATGATAGGCCCCAGTGTGTGATGTTCCCCTTCCCGAGTCCAAGTGAGCTC
>NW_022318732.1:0-2426 GCF_002776525.5 Piliocolobus tephrosceles
GTCACTGATGGACATTTGGGTTGATTCCAAGTCTTTGCTATTGTGAAAAATTCTTTAAATTTCTATTGAAAAGCTGTCTCCAAAGTGTTAGCATTGTGGAGAGCTATTGAAAAATTTGATCAAAAATTTATCCTAAATTGTCCATTTGTTTATCCCAAAATATGACACCAGTTTGTTTTAAATAATTATGGTAAGTTCTCTCTCTACTCAGGCTTTAAGGTAAGTAGACATGAGGTGATAACATGTATGTTAGTTCCTGACTCATTCCAAGCCAAATCTTCCATTTTTATCCTATGCAGGTAACATTGTGTTCTAAATGTGAGGGTAGAGTCTTGGCAATTGGACTAGTATTTGGAAAAGGCAAAAACGTGTCAAATGATCAACATGGCAACTTTTAATGTTTTGAACAGATTTTTGATATTTCCTGGGATCCATATCAGCCAAACAGAGTGGTTAGCTGTGGAGTAAAACATATAAAGGTAAAGTTTTTTGTTTTTCATTTTTTAATTTTGGTACCTTGAGTGCAAATAATTTTAGGTGTTTATATAGATAATTTGATGTTGAGAGACTGCTTGACTTGACACTTTTTTTCTTCAATATAGAGCTCTCTTACCTGTTTCTCTGCTCCTGAAGCAAACTAACATCAGCTGATGGGGCTCTCTCTTAGAAATGCAAAGTAATGACAATCAAGTGAAGTGCTTAGCAGGCAGCTGAAAAGGTTTATTTTATGTAAATTAAATATCAGACTGAAGACTCATAATACTTGTGGGACTGCATGTTTTAAAACAGTGCTGATTTTAATGTTGTGAAGTAAGTTTTTCCGTTATAATGAATATTTACATATTTGCATGTCAACACTTTGACATGTTATGTTCCCTTAAATGAAAGGTGTCATGTTGCACTCTACAAGGAAATAGAGGAATTCACAGTACAAACCTATCTGGACCATTGGTTTTTAAATGCCCCAATCTTCCTCTAGACTACTCTCTCATCTGGGTAGGCCCACATTTGCTTCTTACTATTTTGTTCACAAGTAGCAAAATTAACTGCATCAACATGCTTTGCTCTGACATAGCAAAAATTTCTCCTGACCCCTGGGATATGGCCCAGGATCTTCTTGCTCTGTAGGATTGTAAATAATAGAAGTTAAAGTCCATAAACAAGAGTATAAGGATTACCTTCTTGCATAGAGCATGCATGGATTCTGTATAAAAATGGTACATTTCTGTATGAATGAAGATTTTCTTCTAACCAACCCCTCCTATTTTGCAGTTCTTTTAGTCTAGTTTTTCACGATCCTTCCCATTATTCTTACTTGGTTAGAAAGGGACAGATGATAAAATACTCAAAGAAGTATAACAAATATGGAAGACTTACCTAAGGAATGTTACAAAAAACCTAAAGAATACTTGAATAAATGGAGTGACAATGTTGATTCTGGACATGTCTAAAATTTACAAATGTATCATTTATCTCCAAATTTACATTTGGTAGAAATGCAGTTAAAATCCCTGTTACTTCTGTTTTTACCTGACAGAATTTCCCTTTAAATTATCCTAAGTTAATCTGGGAGCATAAAATAATGACAATAACTATGAACTTTGGGATAAAAAAAGAATCATGAAGAGGATATGTACCACTATTTACTAAAGCATAGTAGAATTTAATTTAAATGGTATAAGACTTGGATAAAAAGAAGTAATGCTGAAAAATAGACCTTAATATGTATGACAACTTCAAGTATAATAGCATCTCTAACTGGTAGGCACAAATTTATCAATTTTTTGGATAAAATTAATACTTCATACTATACACTAAAATAAAGTCTATATGAATTAAAGAGGTAAGTTTCAAAAACTATTAAATAACTAGAGGAATATGTAGGCAAGTGCTTAACTGCTCAAATTGGAGAAAGATTTTTTAAAATGTAAAAGCAAAGACATCGTAAGGGATAATACTGATGCAACTGTAGAAATATTAAAATATTCTGTGTAATTCCTTCTTTCCACAAAAAGAGGGAAACCGCAAACTAGCAAAAAGTATAAGCAGCACACAAAGTAGATAACTGGGTTGTTCTGAAAATGCAAAGACCTCTTGCAAATCTGTAGAATGGACAAAGAACATAGAAAACTGACAAAAATAGAAACACTGTTGGCCAATAGACTTATGAAAATGTTTAAATCTCAATAATTAAGGAACACAAATTTAAAATAACAAAACATTTTAAATATATCAAATTTATGATTAAAAGTGCCCTCTCTTGGCAAGGATTTCATGAATGAGCACTCTTTTTTTTTTTTATTTATTTATTTATTTTTTTTTATTATACTTTAAGTTCTAGGGTACATGTGCATAACGTGCAGGTTACATATGTATACATGTGCCATGTTGGTGTGCTGCACCCATCAACTCGTCAGCACCCATCA
>NW_022318733.1:0-2426 GCF_002776525.5 Piliocolobus tephrosceles
TGATGGGTGCTGACGAGTTGATGGGTGCAGCACACCAACATGGCACATGTATACATATGTAACCTGCACGTTATGCACATGTACCCTAGAACTTAAAGTATAATAAAAAAAAATAAATAAATAAATAAAAAAAAAAAAGAGTGCTCATTCATGAAATCCTTGCCAAGAGAGGGCACTTTTAATCATAAATTTGATATATTTAAAATGTTTTGTTATTTTAAATTTGTGTTCCTTAATTATTGAGATTTAAACATTTTCATAAGTCTATTGGCCAACAGTGTTTCTATTTTTGTCAGTTTTCTATGTTCTTTGTCCATTCTACAGATTTGCAAGAGGTCTTTGCATTTTCAGAACAACCCAGTTATCTACTTTGTGTGCTGCTTATACTTTTTGCTAGTTTGCGGTTTCCCTCTTTTTGTGGAAAGAAGGAATTACACAGAATATTTTAATATTTCTACAGTTGCATCAGTATTATCCCTTACGATGTCTTTGCTTTTACATTTTAAAAAATCTTTCTCCAATTTGAGCAGTTAAGCACTTGCCTACATATTCCTCTAGTTATTTAATAGTTTTTGAAACTTACCTCTTTAATTCATATAGACTTTATTTTAGTGTATAGTATGAAGTATTAATTTTATCCAAAAAATTGATAAATTTGTGCCTACCAGTTAGAGATGCTATTATACTTGAAGTTGTCATACATATTAAGGTCTATTTTTCAGCATTACTTCTTTTTATCCAAGTCTTATACCATTTAAATTAAATTCTACTATGCTTTAGTAAATAGTGGTACATATCCTCTTCATGATTCTTTTTTTATCCCAAAGTTCATAGTTATTGTCATTATTTTATGCTCCCAGATTAACTTAGGATAATTTAAAGGGAAATTCTGTCAGGTAAAAACAGAAGTAACAGGGATTTTAACTGCATTTCTACCAAATGTAAATTTGGAGATAAATGATACATTTGTAAATTTTAGACATGTCCAGAATCAACATTGTCACTCCATTTATTCAAGTATTCTTTAGGTTTTTTGTAACATTCCTTAGGTAAGTCTTCCATATTTGTTATACTTCTTTGAGTATTTTATCATCTGTCCCTTTCTAACCAAGTAAGAATAATGGGAAGGATCGTGAAAAACTAGACTAAAAGAACTGCAAAATAGGAGGGGTTGGTTAGAAGAAAATCTTCATTCATACAGAAATGTACCATTTTTATACAGAATCCATGCATGCTCTATGCAAGAAGGTAATCCTTATACTCTTGTTTATGGACTTTAACTTCTATTATTTACAATCCTACAGAGCAAGAAGATCCTGGGCCATATCCCAGGGGTCAGGAGAAATTTTTGCTATGTCAGAGCAAAGCATGTTGATGCAGTTAATTTTGCTACTTGTGAACAAAATAGTAAGAAGCAAATGTGGGCCTACCCAGATGAGAGAGTAGTCTAGAGGAAGATTGGGGCATTTAAAAACCAATGGTCCAGATAGGTTTGTACTGTGAATTCCTCTATTTCCTTGTAGAGTGCAACATGACACCTTTCATTTAAGGGAACATAACATGTCAAAGTGTTGACATGCAAATATGTAAATATTCATTATAACGGAAAAACTTACTTCACAACATTAAAATCAGCACTGTTTTAAAACATGCAGTCCCACAAGTATTATGAGTCTTCAGTCTGATATTTAATTTACATAAAATAAACCTTTTCAGCTGCCTGCTAAGCACTTCACTTGATTGTCATTACTTTGCATTTCTAAGAGAGAGCCCCATCAGCTGATGTTAGTTTGCTTCAGGAGCAGAGAAACAGGTAAGAGAGCTCTATATTGAAGAAAAAAAGTGTCAAGTCAAGCAGTCTCTCAACATCAAATTATCTATATAAACACCTAAAATTATTTGCACTCAAGGTACCAAAATTAAAAAATGAAAAACAAAAAACTTTACCTTTATATGTTTTACTCCACAGCTAACCACTCTGTTTGGCTGATATGGATCCCAGGAAATATCAAAAATCTGTTCAAAACATTAAAAGTTGCCATGTTGATCATTTGACACGTTTTTGCCTTTTCCAAATACTAGTCCAATTGCCAAGACTCTACCCTCACATTTAGAACACAATGTTACCTGCATAGGATAAAAATGGAAGATTTGGCTTGGAATGAGTCAGGAACTAACATACATGTTATCACCTCATGTCTACTTACCTTAAAGCCTGAGTAGAGAGAGAACTTACCATAATTATTTAAAACAAACTGGTGTCATATTTTGGGATAAACAAATGGACAATTTAGGATAAATTTTTGATCAAATTTTTCAATAGCTCTCCACAATGCTAACACTTTGGAGACAGCTTTTCAATAGAAATTTAAAGAATTTTTCACAATAGCAAAGACTTGGAATCAACCCAAATGTCCATCAGTGAC
>NW_022318734.1:0-635 GCF_002776525.5 Piliocolobus tephrosceles
CTAGCCAATCATACATCTGATTTGTATAATGATTCTATGCCTACTTTTCTTAGACTATATAACACTGTTCGGAGCCCAGTGGGGGAGCTCTCCTGCCTGGCTCGTTTCACGAGTGAGTGAGAGCTCCAGGTTCGAACCTGTAATAAAGATCCTTGCTGCTTGGCTTTGACTCTGGACTCTGGTGGTCTTCTTCGGGGAATAAACGGTCTGGGCATAACAAATGGGGGCTCGTCCGGGATTTCCCCCAAGCCCACCAGACCTCCAAGTCAACGGATCTTAATCTGTAAGTAAGCCGGCTTTGTCTTTGTCTCTGTCTCTGTCTATGTCTGTCTTCCTGAAATTTCGCGAAATCTGTGATCTGTATTGGTCTGTACTGTAGGTGGCACGGTCTTGGCGGACGCGCTAAAAGACAGCCACTCGGGACTGGTGGGAGACGTCCCCCGGTGCCCATCTGGGGGCCTCCACACTTGGTCGCCCCGTCTGACTCAGGTCGGCAGTTAAGTCCGACACGCGCTTGCGAATGCTCATCGTTTACCGCTGTCTGTCTGTTATTGTTAAGTGTTAAGTCCAAAAAGAAATATAGAACCCCTTTTTCTCTTCCAGGGCAGGACCTGTTGAATTTCACCTGTCGGGTA
>NW_022318734.1:735-6836 GCF_002776525.5 Piliocolobus tephrosceles
ACTAAAAAAAGGAAAGCTAGTTACTTTCTGCCGCTCGGAGTGGCCCACCTTCGGCGTAGGGTGGCCCTCCGAAGGAACTTTCTGTCTCTCTATTATTACTAAGGTAAAAACTAAGATTTTCCTACCAGGGCGGTCAGGACATCCTGATCAAACTCCTTATATTCTAGTGTGGCAGGATCTTGTGGAAAACCCACTGCCCTGGTTAACCCCGTTCATCCCTGAGCCCTGCAAGGTCCTAGTAACGCGACCTGCGAAACAAAGGACCCCCTCTGCTCCTTCGGCCCCTGTGCTGCCAGATAGCCAGGACCCCCTATCGTTAGAACCCACACTTCCCCCACCATATCCGCACCCTATCCTGCAGGACCCAGTCCCCCAGGGTGGTGCTTCCGTGGAAAGAGACCGAGAAGCAGAAGCAGCCGAAAGCGAAAGTAACCCGGGAGGGCCGGCCGGCCGAACACGAGGCTGCGTGGAGCGTGACCAAGCTTCCCGACTCCCCGACTCTACTGTGGCCCTGCCCCTCAGAGAGATAGGATCGCTCGATGATACTGGGCTCCCCCGTCTCATGTATTGGCCTTTTTCCACTAGTGATTTGTACAGTTGGAAGTCCCAAAATGCTCGGTTCTCAGATAATCCCAAAGATCTAACCTCGTTGTTAGATAGTGTCATGTTTACTCACCAGCCGACCTGGGATGACTGTCAACAGCTCCTCCGAATCCTGTTCACAACGGAGGAGCGGAAAAGGATCCAGATTGAGGCCAGGAAGCTGGTTCCAGGAGATGATGGCCAGCCAACTGCAAATCCTGACCTCATCAATGCGGCTTTTCCTTTGACCCGACCCAGATGGGATTACAACACGGCAGAAGGTAGGGGACAACTGCTCATTTATCGCCAGACTCTAATGGCGGGTCTCCGGGCTGCAGCTCGCAAGCCCACCAATTTGGCTAAAGTATATTCTGTGCTACAAGGTAAGACAGAAAGCCCCGCTGTGTATTTAGAGAGATTAATGGAAGCCTTCAGACAGTTTACCCCTATGGACCCGGAAGCACCGGAAAATCAGGCACCTGTAGTAATGTACTTTGTAAACCAGGCAGCACCAGATATTAAAAGAAAACTCCAGAAATTAGAGGGTTTAGAGGGAAAGCAGATTCAGGACCTCCTTCAGATGGCCCAGCGAGTCTATAATAACAGGGATACTCCAGAAGAAAAACAGTTTAAGGCAACTAAAGAAATGACCAAAGTCTTGGTAGCAGCTTTCCCCCAGGCAGGGAATGGCCAAAGCAGAAAGCAGACAAAGCAAGGCTCTAGGCAAGGATTAGAAAAGGATCAGTGTACTTATTGCAAGGAACATGGTCACTGGATTAAAGACTGCCCAAAGAAACGGAAACCAGCTAACCCTACCTCCGTACTCGTTACCCAGGACTCTGACTAGGGAGGACGGGGTTCGGACCCCCTCCCCGAACCCAGGGTAACTTTGCAAGTGGAGGGGTCCCCAGTTCGCTTCTTGCTCGATACTGGGGCAGAACGCTCAGTCCTAACCAAACCAATTGGAAAAACGTCTAAGAAAACATCCTGGGTGCACGGGGCCATAGGCATCAAGAAATACCCCTGGACAACCCAGAGAACTGTAGACTTAGGAACGGGAAAAGTATCCCATTCCTTCCTCGTCATCCCAGAAAGCCCCTGCCCCCTACTAGGGAGGGACTTGCTAACAAAAATGGGGGCCCAAATCCACTTTGAGCCAGAAGGGCCCAAGATAACTGATTCCCAAAACAGGCCAATATCTATCCTGACTGTCACCTTAGAAGATGAGTACAGACTCCATCAAAAGCAAAAGCCCCCTGATCAGGAAATTGACTCTTGGCTCCAGCGTTTCCCTGAAGCGTGGGCAGAAACTGGGGGCTTGGGGCTAGCTAAACATCGACCTGCCATATTTGTGGAAGTTAAGCCAGGGACGGATCCGGTTCGGGTTCGGCAATATCCTATGCCCCTAGAGGCGAGAGAAGGGATCACGCCTCACATCCGCCAGCTTTTAGACCAGGGAGTCCTGCGGGCTTGCCACTCGCCATGGAACACTCCGCTGTTACCCATTTGTAAACCCAACATACATCCTACTGTGCCCAATCCATACACCCTTCTAAGTGCCTTACATCCTGAAAAACAATGGTATACCATTCTTGATCTAAAAGATGCTTTCTTCAGTCTTCCTCTGGCTCCCAAAAGTCAAGAACTCTTTGCATTTGAATGGACTGATCCTGAGAGAGGCATCAACAGTCAGCTAACATGGACCAGGCTGCCACAAGGGTCCAAGAACTCGCCGACCCTGTTCGATGAAGCCCTTCATGAAGATCTGAGTGAGTACCGGCGGCAACACCCTGAAATAACTCTTTTGCAGTATGTTGATGATCTCTTAATAGCAGCCAAGTCCCCGGAAACTTGTGTTCAAGGGACTGAGGACCTCTTGAAGACTCTGGGGGAGCTAGGCTACCGAGCCTCAGCAACAAAGGCTCAGATCTGCAAGCTGGAGGTAACTTATCTGGGGTACCTATTAAAAGGGGGGCAACGCTGGCTAACCAAAGCCCGAAAGGAAACAGTCCTACGCATCCCTAGACCCCAGTCAACACGGCAAGTGAGAGAATTCCTGGGGTCGGCAGGGTTCTGTAGGTTATGGATACCCGGATTTGCTGAGTTAGCCAAGCCCCTATACCAGGCAACAAAGGAACGGCAGCCCTTCAATTGGATGGAAGAGGCTGAGCTGGCCTTCCAACAAATCAAAACTGCCTTGTTATCAGCCCCCGCGCTGGGGCTCCCTGATGTCTCCAAGCCCTTCCACTTATACGTGGATGAAAGTAAGGGTGTTACAAAAGCCGTGTTAACACAGTACCTAGGCCCCTGGCAGAGGCCAGTCGCCTATTTGTCAAAGAAATTAGATTCAGTGGCTGCTGGCTGGCCACCCTGCCTCCGGATAATCGCGGCGACCGCCCTAATGGTCCGGGACGCTGATAAACTTATCATGGGGCAAGAGTTGCGCGTTACAACCCCGCACGCCATTGAAGGCGTCCTCCGGCAGCTGCCGGACCGATGGATAATGCCCGGCTCACCCACTATCAAGGACTGCTGTTAAACCCCCTCAGAATAACTTTTCTGCCCCCAACCTCTTTAAACCCTGCTTCACTGCTGCCAAATCCAGACTTGGACACCCCGTCCCATGAGTGCACTGAGATACTGGCTCAGGTGCATGGGGTGCGGGAGGACCTGCAAGATCGTCCGCTCCCCGACGCAGAACTCATCTGGTTCACTGATGGCAGCAGCTTCGTCCAGCAAGGCCAGCGGTATGCAGGAGAGGCTGTAACGTCAGAGACTGAGGTAATCTGGGCAGAACCCTTGCCCCCAGGGACATCGGCCCAAAGAGCCGAACTGGTAGCACTCACCCAAGCCCTCACCCTAGGGGCAGATAAAAAACTAACAGTATACACAGATAGCCGCTATGCTTTCGCCACTGCGCACATACATGGGGCCATCTACAGAGAGAGGGGACTATTAACAGCTGAAGGCAAAGAAATAAAAAACAAGCAAGAGATCCTAGCTCTATTAACTGCTTTGTGGAAACCAAAGAAATTGGCTATCGTACATTGCCCTGGGCATCAGAAACCAACTACGCCAATTGCTCGAGGCAACTTCTTAGCCGACCAAACCGCACGGAGCATAGCAAAGGCTCCCAGTCAGCTCCTTGCGCTCCAGCTCCCTGATCCAGGCCCGCGAGACTTGCCATGTTTTTCCGATTACTCCGAACAGGACCGCGAGTGGATGGACACGCTTCCCCTAAAGCAGGTTCAGAATGGGTGGTGGACTGATATCGATGACCAAACCATCCTACCAGAAAAATTAGGATGGCAGGTATTGGAACACATCCACCGGACAACCCACCTGGGTGCCTGGCGAATGATAGACTTAATCAGGCACGCCAAGTTCAGGATCAGGCGCATAGCTGAACTGGCCAGCAATGTTACAACAAATTGCAAAGTTTGCCAACTGAACAACGCTTACTCCCGAACCCAAGCCACCGCAGGGACCAGGTTTAGAGGAACTAGGCCTGGTGTCTATTGGGAGATAGATTTCACAGAGGTAAAACCCGGGAAATATGGGTATCAGTACTTACTTGTCTTTGTAGATACTTTTTCAGGATGGACAGAAGCATTCCCAACTAAG
The DNA here is from genome assembly GCF_002776525.5 of Piliocolobus tephrosceles. Taxonomy (NCBI): domain Eukaryota; kingdom Metazoa; phylum Chordata; class Mammalia; order Primates; family Cercopithecidae; genus Piliocolobus; species Piliocolobus tephrosceles. Next base: position 4,942 of record NW_022318734.1, read on the forward strand.
AGAGAAACTGCTCAGGTTGTAGCAAAGAAAATTTTGGAAGAAATCCTCCCCAGGTATGGCTTTCCCGTCCAGATAGGGTCAGACAATGGACCAGCCTTCGTTGCTAAGGTAAGTCAGGATTTGTCTTCCATTCTTGGGGCAAATTGGAAATTACATTGTGCTTATAGGCCCCAAAGCTCAGGACAGGTAGAAAGGATGAATCGGACCCTAAAGGAGACCTTAACTAAATTGACCATGGAGACTGGCGCTAATTGGGTAGTACTTCTCCCCTACGCTCTGTTCCGGGCCCAGAATACCCCTTACAGACTGGGCCTCACCCCATATGAAATCATGTATGGCAGACCCCCACCCCTGGTTCCCAGTCTAAAAGATGACCTACTCAAATCTGAAACCGAAAATGTCTCTGAGCTCTTGTTCTCCCTACAAGCCTTACAGAAAATTCACCAGGAAATTTGGCCCAGGCTACGAGAACTGTACGAAACAGGACCTCCGCCGACGTCCCATCCGTTCCAGCCAGGAGACTGGGTCCTAGTCAAGCGCCACTGGCAAGAGACTCTCCAACCCAGGTGGAAAGGACCACTGCAAGTACTCCTGACTACTCCCACCGCTCTCAAGGTAGAAGGCATCGCTTCATGGATCCACTACACACATGTCAAACCAGTGGACCCAACATCCGACCTTCTTGGGCCGTCTGGACCACCGGTTACATGGACTGTAGACAAAGCTAAGAACAATCCCTTAAAGCTAACCCTGCGCCGTCATCCCCATAGCCGTAACCATGTCTAGCTTACCTATGCTCTTATGCCTTATGCATCTGACTCTCCTCACTGCTGCGCCGTCTAATCCCTATGTCTGGAGGTTCTGACTCTATGAGAACAAAACTCACCCTGGAGAAACCCCCCAGGCAGGTCCTCAAAGAAGAATGCTGTTTCTATATAAATGAGTCAGGGTTAGTTGAGGAGAGAGTTCAACGCCTACATAAACTAAGCTTAGAAATGAAAAAGCAACAATTCACTACAGCAGCTAACAATTGGTGGAACTCTTCCATGTTTTCTCTTCTAGCACCCTTTTTAGGTCCCCTAATGTCTTTACTGCTTCTATTAACTATAGGCTGTCTTTAATCTCTTAATCCCATCATTTTCTTTGTAAGCTGAGGAGGATATATGTCACCTCAGAACCCTGTGATGATTGCCTTAACTGCACAAATTGTTTGTGGAGCATGTATGTTTGAACAATACGAAATCTGGGCATCTTGAAAAAAGAACAGGATAACAGCGATGTTCAGGAAACAAGGGAGGTAACCTTGAACTGGCCGCCAGTGAGCCGGACAGAACAGAGCCATATCTTTTCTCCTTTTGCACACAAATAGGAGAGATATCGCTGAATTCTTTTTCTCAGCAAGGAATATCCCTGAGAGAGAGAATGCGCTCTGAGGGTAGGCCTATAAACGACCCCCTTAGAGGTGTGCCGCCTTTTACAGTTGAAGCCGAAGGGATGAAATAAGCCCCGGCCTACTGTAGTGCTCTCAGGCTTATTAGGATGAGGAAATTCCCACCTAATAAATTTTGGTCAGTCAGGTTGTCTGCTCTCAAACCCTATTTCCTGATAATATGTTATCAATGACAATGCGTGCCCAAAATTTCATTAGCAATTTTAATTTTAATTTTAACGCCATCCTGTGATCTCGTCCAGTCTCCATTTGCTTCGTGATATTCTGTTACTTTGTGAAGTATGTAATCTCAGTGTCGTGATGACAATGGTGGTTTTGTTGAAAAGAAAAGGGGGAAATGTGAGGAAAAGAAAGAGAGATCAGCCTGTTACTGTGTCTATGTAGAAGGAAGTAGACAGAAGAGTCTGGAGGTCCAAGATTGGACACCCAGTTACTTATGAGAGGG
>NW_022318735.1:0-6101 GCF_002776525.5 Piliocolobus tephrosceles
CCCTCTCATAAGTAACTGGGTGTCCAATCTTGGACCTCCAGACTCTTCTGTCTACTTCCTTCTACATAGACACAGTAACAGGCTGATCTCTCTTTCTTTTCCTCACATTTCCCCCTTTTCTTTTCAACAAAACCACCATTGTCATCACGACACTGAGATTACATACTTCACAAAGTAACAGAATATCACGAAGCAAATGGAGACTGGACGAGATCACAGGATGGCGTTAAAATTAAAATTAAAATTGCTAATGAAATTTTGGGCACGCATTGTCATTGATAACATATTATCAGGAAATAGGGTTTGAGAGCAGACAACCTGACTGACCAAAATTTATTAGGTGGGAATTTCCTCATCCTAATAAGCCTGAGAGCACTACAGTAGGCCGGGGCTTATTTCATCCCTTCGGCTTCAACTGTAAAAGGCGGCACACCTCTAAGGGGGTCGTTTATAGGCCTACCCTCAGAGCGCATTCTCTCTCTCAGGGATATTCCTTGCTGAGAAAAAGAATTCAGCGATATCTCTCCTATTTGTGTGCAAAAGGAGAAAAGATATGGCTCTGTTCTGTCCGGCTCACTGGCGGCCAGTTCAAGGTTACCTCCCTTGTTTCCTGAACATCGCTGTTATCCTGTTCTTTTTTCAAGATGCCCAGATTTCGTATTGTTCAAACATACATGCTCCACAAACAATTTGTGCAGTTAAGGCAATCATCACAGGGTTCTGAGGTGACATATATCCTCCTCAGCTTACAAAGAAAATGATGGGATTAAGAGATTAAAGACAGCCTATAGTTAATAGAAGCAGTAAAGACATTAGGGGACCTAAAAAGGGTGCTAGAAGAGAAAACATGGAAGAGTTCCACCAATTGTTAGCTGCTGTAGTGAATTGTTGCTTTTTCATTTCTAAGCTTAGTTTATGTAGGCGTTGAACTCTCTCCTCAACTAACCCTGACTCATTTATATAGAAACAGCATTCTTCTTTGAGGACCTGCCTGGGGGGTTTCTCCAGGGTGAGTTTTGTTCTCATAGAGTCAGAACCTCCAGACATAGGGATTAGACGGCGCAGCAGTGAGGAGAGTCAGATGCATAAGGCATAAGAGCATAGGTAAGCTAGACATGGTTACGGCTATGGGGATGACGGCGCAGGGTTAGCTTTAAGGGATTGTTCTTAGCTTTGTCTACAGTCCATGTAACCGGTGGTCCAGACGGCCCAAGAAGGTCGGATGTTGGGTCCACTGGTTTGACATGTGTGTAGTGGATCCATGAAGCGATGCCTTCTACCTTGAGAGCGGTGGGAGTAGTCAGGAGTACTTGCAGTGGTCCTTTCCACCTGGGTTGGAGAGTCTCTTGCCAGTGGCGCTTGACTAGGACCCAGTCTCCTGGCTGGAACGGATGGGACGTCGGCGGAGGTCCTGTTTCGTACAGTTCTCGTAGCCTGGGCCAAATTTCCTGGTGAATTTTCTGTAAGGCTTGTAGGGAGAACAAGAGCTCAGAGACATTTTCGGTTTCAGATTTGAGTAGGTCATCTTTTAGACTGGGAACCAGGGGTGGGGGTCTGCCATACATGATTTCATATGGGGTGAGGCCCAGTCTGTAAGGGGTATTCTGGGCCCGGAACAGAGCGTAGGGGAGAAGTACTACCCAATTAGCGCCAGTCTCCATGGTCAATTTAGTTAAGGTCTCCTTTAGGGTCCGATTCATCCTTTCTACCTGTCCTGAGCTTTGGGGCCTATAAGCACAATGTAATTTCCAATTTGCCCCAAGAATGGAAGACAAATCCTGACTTACCTTAGCAACGAAGGCTGGTCCATTGTCTGACCCTATCTGGACGGGAAAGCCATACCTGGGGAGGATTTCTTCCAAAATTTTCTTTGCTACAACCTGAGCAGTTTCTCTCTTAGTTGGGAATGCTTCTGTCCATCCTGAAAAAGTATCTACAAAGACAAGTAAGTACTGATACCCATATTTCCCGGGTTTTACCTCTGTGAAATCTATCTCCCAATAGACACCAGGCCTAGTTCCTCTAAACCTGGTCCCTGCGGTGGCTTGGGTTCGGGAGTAAGCGTTGTTCAGTTGGCAAACTTTGCAATTTGTTGTAACATTGCTGGCCAGTTCAGCTATGCGCCTGATCCTGAACTTGGCGTGCCTGATTAAGTCTATCATTCGCCAGGCACCCAGGTGGGTTGTCCGGTGGATGTGTTCCAATACCTGCCATCCTAATTTTTCTGGTAGGATGGTTTGGTCATCGATATCAGTCCACCACCCATTCTGAACCTGCTTTAGGGGAAGCGTGTCCATCCACTCGCGGTCCTGTTCGGAGTAATCGGAAAAACATGGCAAGTCTCGCGGGCCTGGATCAGGGAGCTGGAGCGCAAGGAGCTGACTGGGAGCCTTTGCTATGCTCCGTGCGGTTTGGTCGGCTAAGAAGTTGCCTCGAGCAATTGGCGTAGTTGGTTTCTGATGCCCAGGGCAATGTACGATAGCCAATTTCTTTGGTTTCCACAAAGCAGTTAATAGAGCTAGGATCTCTTGCTTGTTTTTTATTTCTTTGCCTTCAGCTGTTAATAGTCCCCTCTCTCTGTAGATGGCCCCATGTATGTGCGCAGTGGCGAAAGCATAGCGGCTATCTGTGTATACTGTTAGTTTTTTATCTGCCCCTAGGGTGAGGGCTTGGGTGAGTGCTACCAGTTCGGCTCTTTGGGCCGATGTCCCTGGGGGCAAGGGTTCTGCCCAGATTACCTCAGTCTCTGACGTTACAGCCTCTCCTGCATACCGCTGGCCTTGCTGGACGAAGCTGCTGCCATCAGTGAACCAGATGAGTTCTGCGTCGGGGAGCGGACGATCTTGCAGGTCCTCCCGCACCCCATGCACCTGAGCCAGTATCTCAGTGCACTCATGGGACGGGGTGTCCAAGTCTGGATTTGGCAGCAGTGAAGCAGGGTTTAAAGAGGTTGGGGGCAGAAAAGTTATTCTGAGGGGGTTTAACAGCAGTCCTTGATAGTGGGTGAGCCGGGCATTATCCATCGGTCCGGCAGCTGCCGGAGGACGCCTTCAATGGCGTGCGGGGTTGTAACGCGCAACTCTTGCCCCATGATAAGTTTATCAGCGTCCCGGACCATTAGGGCGGTCGCCGCGATTATCCGGAGGCAGGGTGGCCAGCCAGCAGCCACTGAATCTAATTTCTTTGACAAATAGGCGACTGGCCTCTGCCAGGGGCCTAGGTACTGTGTTAACACGGCTTTTGTAACACCCTTACTTTCATCCACGTATAAGTGGAAGGGCTTGGAGACATCAGGGAGCCCCAGCGCGGGGGCTGATAACAAGGCAGTTTTGATTTGTTGGAAGGCCAGCTCAGCCTCTTCCATCCAATTGAAGGGCTGCCGTTCCTTTGTTGCCTGGTATAGGGGCTTGGCTAACTCAGCAAATCCGGGTATCCATAACCTACAGAACCCTGCCGACCCCAGGAATTCTCTCACTTGCCGTGTTGACTGGGGTCTAGGGATGCGTAGGACTGTTTCCTTTCGGGCTTTGGTTAGCCAGCGTTGCCCCCCTTTTAATAGGTACCCCAGATAAGTTACCTCCAGCTTGCAGATCTGAGCCTTTGTTGCTGAGGCTCGGTAGCCTAGCTCCCCCAGAGTCTTCAAGAGGTCCTCAGTCCCTTGAACACAAGTTTCCGGGGACTTGGCTGCTATTAAGAGATCATCAACATACTGCAAAAGAGTTATTTCAGGGTGTTGCCGCCGGTACTCACTCAGATCTTCATGAAGGGCTTCATCGAACAGGGTCGGCGAGTTCTTGGACCCTTGTGGCAGCCTGGTCCATGTTAGCTGACTGTTGATGCCTCTCTCAGGATCAGTCCATTCAAATGCAAAGAGTTCTTGACTTTTGGGAGCCAGAGGAAGACTGAAGAAAGCATCTTTTAGATCAAGAATGGTATACCATTGTTTTTCAGGATGTAAGGCACTTAGAAGGGTGTATGGATTGGGCACAGTAGGATGTATGTTGGGTTTACAAATGGGTAACAGCGGAGTGTTCCATGGCGAGTGGCAAGCCCGCAGGACTCCCTGGTCTAAAAGCTGGCGGATGTGAGGCGTGATCCCTTCTCTCGCCTCTAGGGGCATAGGATATTGCCGAACCCGAACCGGATCCGTCCCTGGCTTAACTTCCACAAATATGGCAGGTCGATGTTTAGCTAGCCCCAAGCCCCCAGTTTCTGCCCACGCTTCAGGGAAACGCTGGAGCCAAGAGTCAATTTCCTGATCAGGGGGCTTTTGCTTTTGATGGAGTCTGTACTCATCTTCTAAGGTGACAGTCAGGATAGATATTGGCCTGTTTTGGGAATCAGTTATCTTGGGCCCTTCTGGCTCAAAGTGGATTTGGGCCCCCATTTTTGTTAGCAAGTCCCTCCCTAGTAGGGGGCAGGGGCTTTCTGGGATGACGAGGAAGGAATGGGATACTTTTCCCGTTCCTAAGTCTACAGTTCTCTGGGTTGTCCAGGGGTATTTCTTGATGCCTATGGCCCCGTGCACCCAGGATGTTTTCTTAGACGTTTTTCCAATTGGTTTGGTTAGGACTGAGCGTTCTGCCCCAGTATCGAGCAAGAAGCGAACTGGGGACCCCTCCACTTGCAAAGTTACCCTGGGTTCGGGGAGGGGGTCCGAACCCCGTCCTCCCTAGTCAGAGTCCTGGGTAACGAGTACGGAGGTAGGGTTAGCTGGTTTCCGTTTCTTTGGGCAGTCTTTAATCCAGTGACCATGTTCCTTGCAATAAGTACACTGATCCTTTTCTAATCCTTGCCTAGAGCCTTGCTTTGTCTGCTTTCTGCTTTGGCCATTCCCTGCCTGGGGGAAAGCTGCTACCAAGACTTTGGTCATTTCTTTAGTTGCCTTAAACTGTTTTTCTTCTGGAGTATCCCTGTTATTATAGACTCGCTGGGCCATCTGAAGGAGGTCCTGAATCTGCTTTCCCTCTAAACCCTCTAATTTCTGGAGTTTTCTTTTAATATCTGGTGCTGCCTGGTTTACAAAGTACATTACTACAGGTGCCTGATTTTCCGGTGCTTCCGGGTCCATAGGGGTAAACTGTCTGAAGGCTTCCATTAATCTCTCTAAATACACAGCGGGGCTTTCTGTCTTACCTTGTAGCACAGAATATACTTTAGCCAAATTGGTGGGCTTGCGAGCTGCAGCCCGGAGACCCGCCATTAGAGTCTGGCGATAAATGAGCAGTTGTCCCCTACCTTCTGCCGTGTTGTAATCCCATCTGGGTCGGGTCAAAGGAAAAGCCGCATTGATGAGGTCAGGATTTGCAGTTGGCTGGCCATCATCTCCTGGAACCAGCTTCCTGGCCTCAATCTGGATCCTTTTCCGCTCCTCCGTTGTGAACAGGATTCGGAGGAGCTGTTGACAGTCATCCCAGGTCGGCTGGTGAGTAAACATGACACTATCTAACAACGAGGTTAGATCTTTGGGATTATCTGAGAACCGAGCATTTTGGGACTTCCAACTGTACAAATCACTAGTGGAAAAAGGCCAATACATGAGACGGGGGAGCCCAGTATCATCGAGCGATCCTATCTCTCTGAGGGGCAGGGCCACAGTAGAGTCGGGGAGTCGGGAAGCTTGGTCACGCTCCACGCAGCCTCGTGTTCGGCCGGCCGGCCCTCCCGGGTTACTTTCGCTTTCGGCTGCTTCTGCTTCTCGGTCTCTTTCCACGGAAGCACCACCCTGGGGGACTGGGTCCTGCAGGATAGGGTGCGGATATGGTGGGGGAAGTGTGGGTTCTAACGATAGGGGGTCCTGGCTATCTGGCAGCACAGGGGCCGAAGGAGCAGAGGGGGTCCTTTGTTTCGCAGGTCGCGTTACTAGGACCTTGCAGGGCTCAGGGATGAACGGGGTTAACCAGGGCAGTGGGTTTTCCACAAGATCCTGCCACACTAGAATATAAGGAGTTTGATCAGGATGTCCTGACCGCCCTGGTAGGAAAATCTTAGTTTTTACCTTAGTAATAATAGAGAGACAGAAAGTTCCTTCGGAGGGCCACCCTACGCCGAAGGTGGGCCACTCCGAGCGGCAGAAAGTAACTAGCTTTCCTTTTTTTAGT
>NW_022318735.1:6201-6836 GCF_002776525.5 Piliocolobus tephrosceles
TACCCGACAGGTGAAATTCAACAGGTCCTGCCCTGGAAGAGAAAAAGGGGTTCTATATTTCTTTTTGGACTTAACACTTAACAATAACAGACAGACAGCGGTAAACGATGAGCATTCGCAAGCGCGTGTCGGACTTAACTGCCGACCTGAGTCAGACGGGGCGACCAAGTGTGGAGGCCCCCAGATGGGCACCGGGGGACGTCTCCCACCAGTCCCGAGTGGCTGTCTTTTAGCGCGTCCGCCAAGACCGTGCCACCTACAGTACAGACCAATACAGATCACAGATTTCGCGAAATTTCAGGAAGACAGACATAGACAGAGACAGAGACAAAGACAAAGCCGGCTTACTTACAGATTAAGATCCGTTGACTTGGAGGTCTGGTGGGCTTGGGGGAAATCCCGGACGAGCCCCCATTTGTTATGCCCAGACCGTTTATTCCCCGAAGAAGACCACCAGAGTCCAGAGTCAAAGCCAAGCAGCAAGGATCTTTATTACAGGTTCGAACCTGGAGCTCTCACTCACTCGTGAAACGAGCTGGGCAGGAGAGCTCCCCCACTGGGCTCCGAACAGTGTTATATAGTCTAAGAAAAGTAGGCATAGAATCATTATACAAATCAGATGTATGATTGGCTAG
>NW_022318736.1:0-6759 GCF_002776525.5 Piliocolobus tephrosceles
TGGACTCTGGTGGTCTTCTTCGGGGAATAAACGGTCTGGGCATAACAAATGGGGGCTCGTCCGGGATTTCCCCCAAGCCCACCAGACCTCCAAGTCAACGGATCTTAATCTGTAAGTAAGCCGGCTTTGTCTTTGTCTCTGTCTCTGTCTATGTCTGTCTTCCTGAAATTTCACGAAATCTGTGATCTGTATTGGTCTGTACTGTAGGTGGCACGGTCTTGGCAGACGCGCTAAAAGACAGCCACTCGGGACTGGTGGGAGACGTCCCCCGGTGCCCATCTGGGGGCCTCCACACTTGGTCGCCCCGTCTGACTCAGGTCAGAAGTTAAGTCCGACACGCGCTCGCGAATGTTCATTCTTTACCACTGTCTGTCTGTTATTGTTAAGTGTTAAGTGTAAGTCTGAAACGAAACATAAAACCTCTTCTTCCCCTTCCAGGACCAGACCTGTCGGATACTCCCCTCTGCTTCACACTCATTTTCGTCCCTCCTTCTCTTTGTAGGAGCAGTCCAAAGATGGGCAACAACCAGAGCACGCCGCTCTCACTCCTTGTTAACAATTTCAAAGATGTGAAGGCTCGGGGGCGTGACTTAAGTGTAGAACTAAAGAAAGGAAAGCTAGTTACTTTGTGCCATTCGGAGTGGCCCTCCTTCGGCGTAGGGTGGCCGTCCGAAGGAACTTTCTGTCTCTCTATTATTACTAAGGTAAAAACTAAGATTTTCCTGCCAGGGCCGTCAGGACTTCCTGATCAAATTCCTTATATTCTAGTGTGGCAGAATCTTGCAGAAAACCCACCACCCTGGGTAACTCCCTTCATCCCTGAGCCCTGCAAGGTCCTAGTAACGTGACCTACAAGACAAAGGACTCCCTCTGCTCCCTCGGCCCCTGTGCTGCCAGATAGCCAGGATCCCCTAAAGTTAGAACCCACACTTCCCCCACCATATCCGCACCCTATCCCGCAGGACCCAGTCCCCCAGGGTGGTGCTTCCGTGCAGGGAGACCGAGAAGTGGAAGCAGCCGAAAGCGAAAGTAACCCGGGGGTGCTGGCCCGCCGAACAAGAGGCCGCGTGCAGCGGGACCAAGCTTCCCAATTCCCTGACTCTACTGTAGCCCTGCCCCTCAGAGAAATAGGGTCGCTCGATGATACCGGGCTCTCCTGTCTCATGTATTGGCCTTTTTCCACTAGTGATTTATACAATTGGAAGTCCCAAAATGCTCGGTTCTCAGATAATCCCAAAGATCTAACCTCGTTGTTAGACAGTGTCATGTTTACTCACCAGCCGACCTGGGATGACTGCCAACAGCTCCTCCGAATCCTGTTCACAATGGAGGAGCGGGAAAGAATCCAGGTTGAGGCCAGAAAGCTGGTTCCAGGAGATGATGGCCAGCCAACTGCAAATCCTGACCTCATCAACGTGGCTTTTCCTTTGACCCGACTCAGATGGGACTACAACACGGCAGAAGGTAGGGGACGACTGCTCATTTATCGTCAGACTCTAATGGCGGGTCTCCGGGCTGCAGCTCGCAAGCCCACCAATTTGGCTAAAGTATATTCTGTGCTACAAGGTAAGACAGAAACCCCGCTGTGTATTTAGAAAGATTAATGGAAGCCTTCAGACAGTTTACCCCTATGGACCCGGAAGCACCGGAAAATCAGGCAGCCGTAGTAATGTCCTTTGTAAACCAGGCAGCACCAGATATTAAAAGAAAACTCCAGAAATTAGAGGGTTTAGAGGGAAAGCAGATTCAGGACCTCCTTCAGATGGCCCAGTGAGTTTATAATAATAGGGATACTCCAGAAGAAAAACAGTTTAAGGCAACTAAAGAAATGACCAAAGTCTTGGTAGCAGCTTTCCCCCAGGCAGGGAATGGCCAAAGCAGAAAGCAGACAAAGCAAGGCTCTAGGCAAGGATTAGAAAAGAATCAGTGTGCTTATTGCAAGGAACGTGGTCACTGGATTAAAGACTGCCCAAAGAAACAGAAACCAGCTAACCCTACCTCCATACTCATTGCCCAGGACTCTGACTAGGGAGGATGGGGTTCAGACCCTCTCCCCGAACCCAGGGTAACTTTGCAAGTGGAGGGGTCCCCAGTTCGCTTCTTGGTCGATACTGGGGCAGAACGCTCAGTCCTAACCAAACCAATTGGAAAAATGTCTAAGAAAACATCCTGGGTGCACGGGGCCACAGGCATCAAGAAATACCCCTGGGCAACCCAGAGAACTGTAGACTTAGGAACGGGAAAAGTATCCCATTCCTTCCTAGTCATCCCAGAAAGCCCCTGCCCCCTACTAGGGAGGGACTTGCTAACAAAAATGGGGGCTCAAATCCACTTTGAGCCAGAAGGGCCCCAGATAACTGATTCCCAAAACAGGCCAATATCTATCCTGACTGTCACCTTAGAAGATGAGTACAGACTCCATCAAAAGCAAAAGCCCCCTGATCAGGAAATTGACTCTTGGCTCCAGCTTTTCCCTGAAGCGTGGGCAGAAACTGGGAGCTTGGGGCTAGCTAAACATCGACCTGCCATATTTGTGGAAGTTAAGCCAGGGACGGATCCGGTTTGGGTTCGGCAATATCCTATGCCCCTAGAGGCGAGAGAAGGGATCACGCCTCACATCCGCCAGCTTTTAGACCAGGGAGTCCTGCGGGCTTGCCACTCGCCATGGAACACTCCGCTGTTACCCATTCGTAAACCCAACAGTATGGATTATAGGCCAGTGTAGGACTTAAGAGAAGTTAACAAAAGGGTCATGGACATACATCCTACTGTGCCCAATCCATACACCCTTCTAAGTGCCTTACATCCTAAAAAACAGTGGTATACCGTTCTTGATCTAAAAGATGCTTTCTTCAGTCTTCCTCTGGCTCCCAAAAGTCAAGAACTCTTTGCATTTGAATGGACTGATCTTGAGAGAGGCATCAATGGTCAGCTAACATGGACCAGGCTGCCACAAGGGTTCAAGAACTCGCTGACCCTGTTCAATGAAGCCCTTCCTGAAGATCTGGGTGAGTACCGGCGGCAACACCCTGAAATAACTCTTTTGCAGTATGTTGATGATCTCTTAATAGCGGCCAAGTCCCCGGAAACTTGTGTTCAAGGGACTGAGGACCTCTTGAAGACTCTGGGGGAGCTAGGCTACCGAGCCTCAGCAACAAAGGCTCAGATCTGCAAGCCAGAAGTAACTTATCTGGGGTACCTATTAAAAGGGGGGCAACGCTGGCTAACCAAAGCCCGAAAGGAAACAGTCCTACGCATCCCTAGACCCCAGTCGACACGGCAAGTGAGAGAATTCCTGGGGTCGGCAGGGTTCTGTAGGTTATGGATACCCGGATTTGCTGAGTTAGCCAAGCCCCTATACCAGGCAACAAAGGAATGGCAGCCCTTCAATTGGACGGAAGAGGCTGAGCTGGCCTTCCAACAAATCAAAACTGCCTTGTTATCAACCCCCACGCTGGGGCTCCCTGATGTCTCCAAGCCCTTCCACTTATACGTGGATGAAAGTAAGGGTGTTGCAAAAGCCGTGTTAACACAGTACCTAGGCCCCTGGCAGAGGCTAGTCACCTATTTGTCAAAGAAATTAGATTCAGTGGCTGCTGGCTGGCCACCCTGCCTCCGGATAATCGCGGCCACCGCCCTAATGGTCCGGGACGCTGATAAACTTATCATGGGGCAAGAGTTGCGCGTTACAACCCCGCATGCCATTGAAGGCATCCTCCGGCAGCCGCCGGACCGATGGATGAGTAACGCCCGGCTCACCCACTATCAAGGACTGCTGTTAAACCCCCTCAGAATAACTTTTCTGCCCCCAACCTCTTTAAACCCTGCTTCACTGCTGCCAAATCCAGACTTGGACGCCCCATCCCATGAGTGCACTGAGATACTGGCTCAGGTGCATGGGGTGCGGGAGGACCTGCAAGATTGTCCGCTCCCGGACGCAGAACTCATCTGGTTCACTGATGGCAGCAGCTTCGTCCACCAAGGCCAGCGGTATGCAGGAGCGGCTGTAACGTCAGAGACTGAGGTAATCAGGGCGGAACCCTTGCCCCCAGGGACATCGGCCCAAAGAGCCGAACTGGTAGCACTCACCCAAGCCCTCACCCTAGGGGCAGAGAAAAAACTAACAGTATACACGGATAGCCGCTATGCTTTCGCCACTGCGCACATACATGGGGCCATCTACAGAGAGGGGGCTATTAACAGCTGAAGGCAAAGAAATAAAAAACAAACAAGAGATCCTAGCTCTATTAACTGCTTTGTGGAAACCAAAGAAATTGGCTATCGTACATTGCCCTGGGCATCAGAAACCAACTACGCCAATTGCTGGAGGCAACTTCTTAGCCGACCAAACCGCACGGAGCATAGCAAAGGCTCCCAGTCAGCTCCTTGCGCTCCAGCTCCCTGATCCAGGCCCGCCAGACTTGCCACGTTTTCCCGATTACTCCGAACAGGACCACAAGTGGATGGACACGCTTCCCCTAAAGCAGGTTCAGAATGGGTGGTGGACTGATATCGATGACCAAACCATCCTACCAGAAAAATTAGGATGGTAGGTATTGGAACACATCCACCGGACAACCCACCTGGGTGCCTGGCGAATGATAGACTTAATCAGGCACGCCAAGTTCAGGATCAGGCGCATAGCTGAACTGGCCAGCAATGTTACAACAAATTGCAAAGTTTGCCAACTGAACAACGCTTACCCCCGAGCCCAAGCCACTGCAGGGACCAGGTTTAGAGGAACTAGGCCTGGCGTCTATTGGGAGATAGATTTCACAGAGGTAAAACCCAGGAAATATGGGTATCAGTACTTACTTGTCTTTGTAGATACTTTTTCAGGATGGACAGAAGCGTTGCCAACTAAGAGAGAAACTGCTCAGGTTGTAGCAAAGAAAATTTTGGAAGAAATCCTCCCCAGGTATGGCTTTCCCGTCCAGATAGGGTCAGACAATGGACCAGCCTTTGTTGCTAAGGTAAGTCAGGATTTGGCTTCCATTCTTGGGGCAAATTGGAAATTACATTGTGCTTATAGGCCCCAAAGCTCAGGACAGGTAGAAAGGATGAATCGGACCCTAAAGGAGACCTTAACTAAATTGACCATGGAGACTGGCGCTAATTGGGTAGTACTTCTCCCCTACGCTCTGTTCCAGGCCCAGAATACCCCTTACAGACTGGGCCTCACCCCATATGAAATCATGTATGGCAGACCCCCACCCCTGGTTCCCAGTCTAAAAGATGACCTACTCAAATCTGAAACCAAAAATGTCTCTGAGCTCTTGTTCTCCCTACAAGCCTTACAGAAAATTCACCAGGAAATTTGGCCCAGGCTACGAGAACTGTACAAAGCAGGACCTCCGCCAACGCCCCATCCGTTCCAGCCAGGAGACTGGGTCCTAGTCAAGTGCCACCGGCAAGAGACTCTCCAACCCAGGTGGAAAGGACCACTGCAAGTACTCCTGACTACTCCCACTGCTCTCAAGGTAGAAGGCATCGCTTCGTGGATCCACTACACACACGTCAAACCAGTGGACCCAACATCCGACCTTCTTGGGCTGTCTGGAGCACCGGTTACATGGACTGTAGACAAAGCTAAGAACAATCCCTTAAAGCTAACCCTGCGCTGTCATCCCCATAGCCGTAACCATGTCTAGCTTACCTATGCTCTTATGCCTTATGCATCTGACTCTCCTCACTGCTGCACCGTCTAATCCCTATGTCTGGAGGTTCTGGCTCTATGAGAACCAAACTCACCCCGGAGAAACCCCCCAGGCGGGTCCTCAAAGAAGAATGCTGTTTCTATATAAATGAGTCAGGGTTAGTTGAGAAGAGAGTTCAACGCCTACATAAACTAAGCTTAGAAATGAAAAAGCAACAATTCACTACAGCAGCTAACAATTGGTGGAACTCTTCCATGTTTTCTCTTCTAGCACCCTTTTAGGCCCTCTAACGTCTTTACTGCTTCTATTTACTATAGGCTGTCTTTAATCTCTTAATCCCATCATTTTCTTTGTAAGCTGAGGAGGATATATGTCACCTCAGAACCCTGTGATGATTGCCTTAACTGCACAAATTGTTTGTGGAGCATGTATGTTTGAACAATACGAAATCTGGGCATCTTGAAAAAAGAACAGGATAACAGCGATGTTCAGGAAACAAGGGAGGTAACCTTGAACTGGCCGCCAGTGAGCCGGACGGAACAGAGCCATATCTTTTCTCCTTTTGCACACAAATAGGAGAGATATCGCTGAATTCTTTTTCTCAGCAAGGAATATCCCTGAGAGAGAGAATGCGCTCTGAGGGTAGGCCTATAAACGACCCCCTTAGAGGCGTGCCGCCTTTTACAGTTGAAGGTGAAGGGATGAAATAAGCCCCGGCCTACTGTAGTGCTCTCAGGCTTATTAGGATGAGGAAATTCCCACCTAATAAATTTTGGTCAGTCAGGTTGTCTGCTCTCAAACCCTATTTCCTGATAATATGTTATCAATGACAATGCGTGCCCAAAATTTCATTAGCAATTTTAATTTTAATTTTAACGCCATCCTGTGATCTCGTCCAGTCTCCATTTGCTTCGTGATATTCTGTTACTTTGTGAAGTATGTAATCTCAGTGTCGTGATGACAATGGTGGTTTTGTTGAAAAAAAAAGGGGGAAATGTGAGGAAAAGAAAGAGAGATCAGCCTGCTACTGTGTCTATGTAGAAGGAAGTAGACATAAGAGTCTGGAGGTCCAAGATTGGACACCCAGTTACTTATGAGAGGG
>NW_022318737.1:0-6759 GCF_002776525.5 Piliocolobus tephrosceles
CCCTCTCATAAGTAACTGGGTGTCCAATCTTGGACCTCCAGACTCTTATGTCTACTTCCTTCTACATAGACACAGTAGCAGGCTGATCTCTCTTTCTTTTCCTCACATTTCCCCCTTTTTTTTTCAACAAAACCACCATTGTCATCACGACACTGAGATTACATACTTCACAAAGTAACAGAATATCACGAAGCAAATGGAGACTGGACGAGATCACAGGATGGCGTTAAAATTAAAATTAAAATTGCTAATGAAATTTTGGGCACGCATTGTCATTGATAACATATTATCAGGAAATAGGGTTTGAGAGCAGACAACCTGACTGACCAAAATTTATTAGGTGGGAATTTCCTCATCCTAATAAGCCTGAGAGCACTACAGTAGGCCGGGGCTTATTTCATCCCTTCACCTTCAACTGTAAAAGGCGGCACGCCTCTAAGGGGGTCGTTTATAGGCCTACCCTCAGAGCGCATTCTCTCTCTCAGGGATATTCCTTGCTGAGAAAAAGAATTCAGCGATATCTCTCCTATTTGTGTGCAAAAGGAGAAAAGATATGGCTCTGTTCCGTCCGGCTCACTGGCGGCCAGTTCAAGGTTACCTCCCTTGTTTCCTGAACATCGCTGTTATCCTGTTCTTTTTTCAAGATGCCCAGATTTCGTATTGTTCAAACATACATGCTCCACAAACAATTTGTGCAGTTAAGGCAATCATCACAGGGTTCTGAGGTGACATATATCCTCCTCAGCTTACAAAGAAAATGATGGGATTAAGAGATTAAAGACAGCCTATAGTAAATAGAAGCAGTAAAGACGTTAGAGGGCCTAAAAGGGTGCTAGAAGAGAAAACATGGAAGAGTTCCACCAATTGTTAGCTGCTGTAGTGAATTGTTGCTTTTTCATTTCTAAGCTTAGTTTATGTAGGCGTTGAACTCTCTTCTCAACTAACCCTGACTCATTTATATAGAAACAGCATTCTTCTTTGAGGACCCGCCTGGGGGGTTTCTCCGGGGTGAGTTTGGTTCTCATAGAGCCAGAACCTCCAGACATAGGGATTAGACGGTGCAGCAGTGAGGAGAGTCAGATGCATAAGGCATAAGAGCATAGGTAAGCTAGACATGGTTACGGCTATGGGGATGACAGCGCAGGGTTAGCTTTAAGGGATTGTTCTTAGCTTTGTCTACAGTCCATGTAACCGGTGCTCCAGACAGCCCAAGAAGGTCGGATGTTGGGTCCACTGGTTTGACGTGTGTGTAGTGGATCCACGAAGCGATGCCTTCTACCTTGAGAGCAGTGGGAGTAGTCAGGAGTACTTGCAGTGGTCCTTTCCACCTGGGTTGGAGAGTCTCTTGCCGGTGGCACTTGACTAGGACCCAGTCTCCTGGCTGGAACGGATGGGGCGTTGGCGGAGGTCCTGCTTTGTACAGTTCTCGTAGCCTGGGCCAAATTTCCTGGTGAATTTTCTGTAAGGCTTGTAGGGAGAACAAGAGCTCAGAGACATTTTTGGTTTCAGATTTGAGTAGGTCATCTTTTAGACTGGGAACCAGGGGTGGGGGTCTGCCATACATGATTTCATATGGGGTGAGGCCCAGTCTGTAAGGGGTATTCTGGGCCTGGAACAGAGCGTAGGGGAGAAGTACTACCCAATTAGCGCCAGTCTCCATGGTCAATTTAGTTAAGGTCTCCTTTAGGGTCCGATTCATCCTTTCTACCTGTCCTGAGCTTTGGGGCCTATAAGCACAATGTAATTTCCAATTTGCCCCAAGAATGGAAGCCAAATCCTGACTTACCTTAGCAACAAAGGCTGGTCCATTGTCTGACCCTATCTGGACGGGAAAGCCATACCTGGGGAGGATTTCTTCCAAAATTTTCTTTGCTACAACCTGAGCAGTTTCTCTCTTAGTTGGCAACGCTTCTGTCCATCCTGAAAAAGTATCTACAAAGACAAGTAAGTACTGATACCCATATTTCCTGGGTTTTACCTCTGTGAAATCTATCTCCCAATAGACGCCAGGCCTAGTTCCTCTAAACCTGGTCCCTGCAGTGGCTTGGGCTCGGGGGTAAGCGTTGTTCAGTTGGCAAACTTTGCAATTTGTTGTAACATTGCTGGCCAGTTCAGCTATGCGCCTGATCCTGAACTTGGCGTGCCTGATTAAGTCTATCATTCGCCAGGCACCCAGGTGGGTTGTCCGGTGGATGTGTTCCAATACCTACCATCCTAATTTTTCTGGTAGGATGGTTTGGTCATCGATATCAGTCCACCACCCATTCTGAACCTGCTTTAGGGGAAGCGTGTCCATCCACTTGTGGTCCTGTTCGGAGTAATCGGGAAAACGTGGCAAGTCTGGCGGGCCTGGATCAGGGAGCTGGAGCGCAAGGAGCTGACTGGGAGCCTTTGCTATGCTCCGTGCGGTTTGGTCGGCTAAGAAGTTGCCTCCAGCAATTGGCGTAGTTGGTTTCTGATGCCCAGGGCAATGTACGATAGCCAATTTCTTTGGTTTCCACAAAGCAGTTAATAGAGCTAGGATCTCTTGTTTGTTTTTTATTTCTTTGCCTTCAGCTGTTAATAGCCCCCTCTCTGTAGATGGCCCCATGTATGTGCGCAGTGGCGAAAGCATAGCGGCTATCCGTGTATACTGTTAGTTTTTTCTCTGCCCCTAGGGTGAGGGCTTGGGTGAGTGCTACCAGTTCGGCTCTTTGGGCCGATGTCCCTGGGGGCAAGGGTTCCGCCCTGATTACCTCAGTCTCTGACGTTACAGCCGCTCCTGCATACCGCTGGCCTTGGTGGACGAAGCTGCTGCCATCAGTGAACCAGATGAGTTCTGCGTCCGGGAGCGGACAATCTTGCAGGTCCTCCCGCACCCCATGCACCTGAGCCAGTATCTCAGTGCACTCATGGGATGGGGCGTCCAAGTCTGGATTTGGCAGCAGTGAAGCAGGGTTTAAAGAGGTTGGGGGCAGAAAAGTTATTCTGAGGGGGTTTAACAGCAGTCCTTGATAGTGGGTGAGCCGGGCGTTACTCATCCATCGGTCCGGCGGCTGCCGGAGGATGCCTTCAATGGCATGCGGGGTTGTAACGCGCAACTCTTGCCCCATGATAAGTTTATCAGCGTCCCGGACCATTAGGGCGGTGGCCGCGATTATCCGGAGGCAGGGTGGCCAGCCAGCAGCCACTGAATCTAATTTCTTTGACAAATAGGTGACTAGCCTCTGCCAGGGGCCTAGGTACTGTGTTAACACGGCTTTTGCAACACCCTTACTTTCATCCACGTATAAGTGGAAGGGCTTGGAGACATCAGGGAGCCCCAGCGTGGGGGTTGATAACAAGGCAGTTTTGATTTGTTGGAAGGCCAGCTCAGCCTCTTCCGTCCAATTGAAGGGCTGCCATTCCTTTGTTGCCTGGTATAGGGGCTTGGCTAACTCAGCAAATCCGGGTATCCATAACCTACAGAACCCTGCCGACCCCAGGAATTCTCTCACTTGCCGTGTCGACTGGGGTCTAGGGATGCGTAGGACTGTTTCCTTTCGGGCTTTGGTTAGCCAGCGTTGCCCCCCTTTTAATAGGTACCCCAGATAAGTTACTTCTGGCTTGCAGATCTGAGCCTTTGTTGCTGAGGCTCGGTAGCCTAGCTCCCCCAGAGTCTTCAAGAGGTCCTCAGTCCCTTGAACACAAGTTTCCGGGGACTTGGCCGCTATTAAGAGATCATCAACATACTGCAAAAGAGTTATTTCAGGGTGTTGCCGCCGGTACTCACCCAGATCTTCAGGAAGGGCTTCATTGAACAGGGTCAGCGAGTTCTTGAACCCTTGTGGCAGCCTGGTCCATGTTAGCTGACCATTGATGCCTCTCTCAAGATCAGTCCATTCAAATGCAAAGAGTTCTTGACTTTTGGGAGCCAGAGGAAGACTGAAGAAAGCATCTTTTAGATCAAGAACGGTATACCACTGTTTTTTAGGATGTAAGGCACTTAGAAGGGTGTATGGATTGGGCACAGTAGGATGTATGTCCATGACCCTTTTGTTAACTTCTCTTAAGTCCTACACTGGCCTATAATCCATACTGTTGGGTTTACGAATGGGTAACAGCGGAGTGTTCCATGGCGAGTGGCAAGCCCGCAGGACTCCCTGGTCTAAAAGCTGGCGGATGTGAGGCGTGATCCCTTCTCTCGCCTCTAGGGGCATAGGATATTGCCGAACCCAAACCGGATCCGTCCCTGGCTTAACTTCCACAAATATGGCAGGTCGATGTTTAGCTAGCCCCAAGCTCCCAGTTTCTGCCCACGCTTCAGGGAAAAGCTGGAGCCAAGAGTCAATTTCCTGATCAGGGGGCTTTTGCTTTTGATGGAGTCTGTACTCATCTTCTAAGGTGACAGTCAGGATAGATATTGGCCTGTTTTGGGAATCAGTTATCTGGGGCCCTTCTGGCTCAAAGTGGATTTGAGCCCCCATTTTTGTTAGCAAGTCCCTCCCTAGTAGGGGGCAGGGGCTTTCTGGGATGACTAGGAAGGAATGGGATACTTTTCCCGTTCCTAAGTCTACAGTTCTCTGGGTTGCCCAGGGGTATTTCTTGATGCCTGTGGCCCCGTGCACCCAGGATGTTTTCTTAGACATTTTTCCAATTGGTTTGGTTAGGACTGAGCGTTCTGCCCCAGTATCGACCAAGAAGCGAACTGGGGACCCCTCCACTTGCAAAGTTACCCTGGGTTCGGGGAGAGGGTCTGAACCCCATCCTCCCTAGTCAGAGTCCTGGGCAATGAGTATGGAGGTAGGGTTAGCTGGTTTCTGTTTCTTTGGGCAGTCTTTAATCCAGTGACCACGTTCCTTGCAATAAGCACACTGATTCTTTTCTAATCCTTGCCTAGAGCCTTGCTTTGTCTGCTTTCTGCTTTGGCCATTCCCTGCCTGGGGGAAAGCTGCTACCAAGACTTTGGTCATTTCTTTAGTTGCCTTAAACTGTTTTTCTTCTGGAGTATCCCTATTATTATAAACTCACTGGGCCATCTGAAGGAGGTCCTGAATCTGCTTTCCCTCTAAACCCTCTAATTTCTGGAGTTTTCTTTTAATATCTGGTGCTGCCTGGTTTACAAAGGACATTACTACGGCTGCCTGATTTTCCGGTGCTTCCGGGTCCATAGGGGTAAACTGTCTGAAGGCTTCCATTAATCTTTCTAAATACACAGCGGGGTTTCTGTCTTACCTTGTAGCACAGAATATACTTTAGCCAAATTGGTGGGCTTGCGAGCTGCAGCCCGGAGACCCGCCATTAGAGTCTGACGATAAATGAGCAGTCGTCCCCTACCTTCTGCCGTGTTGTAGTCCCATCTGAGTCGGGTCAAAGGAAAAGCCACGTTGATGAGGTCAGGATTTGCAGTTGGCTGGCCATCATCTCCTGGAACCAGCTTTCTGGCCTCAACCTGGATTCTTTCCCGCTCCTCCATTGTGAACAGGATTCGGAGGAGCTGTTGGCAGTCATCCCAGGTCGGCTGGTGAGTAAACATGACACTGTCTAACAACGAGGTTAGATCTTTGGGATTATCTGAGAACCGAGCATTTTGGGACTTCCAATTGTATAAATCACTAGTGGAAAAAGGCCAATACATGAGACAGGAGAGCCCGGTATCATCGAGCGACCCTATTTCTCTGAGGGGCAGGGCTACAGTAGAGTCAGGGAATTGGGAAGCTTGGTCCCGCTGCACGCGGCCTCTTGTTCGGCGGGCCAGCACCCCCGGGTTACTTTCGCTTTCGGCTGCTTCCACTTCTCGGTCTCCCTGCACGGAAGCACCACCCTGGGGGACTGGGTCCTGCGGGATAGGGTGCGGATATGGTGGGGGAAGTGTGGGTTCTAACTTTAGGGGATCCTGGCTATCTGGCAGCACAGGGGCCGAGGGAGCAGAGGGAGTCCTTTGTCTTGTAGGTCACGTTACTAGGACCTTGCAGGGCTCAGGGATGAAGGGAGTTACCCAGGGTGGTGGGTTTTCTGCAAGATTCTGCCACACTAGAATATAAGGAATTTGATCAGGAAGTCCTGACGGCCCTGGCAGGAAAATCTTAGTTTTTACCTTAGTAATAATAGAGAGACAGAAAGTTCCTTCGGACGGCCACCCTACGCCGAAGGAGGGCCACTCCGAATGGCACAAAGTAACTAGCTTTCCTTTCTTTAGTTCTACACTTAAGTCACGCCCCCGAGCCTTCACATCTTTGAAATTGTTAACAAGGAGTGAGAGCGGCGTGCTCTGGTTGTTGCCCATCTTTGGACTGCTCCTACAAAGAGAAGGAGGGACGAAAATGAGTGTGAAGCAGAGGGGAGTATCCGACAGGTCTGGTCCTGGAAGGGGAAGAAGAGGTTTTATGTTTCGTTTCAGACTTACACTTAACACTTAACAATAACAGACAGACAGTGGTAAAGAATGAACATTCGCGAGCGCGTGTCGGACTTAACTTCTGACCTGAGTCAGACGGGGCGACCAAGTGTGGAGGCCCCCAGATGGGCACCGGGGGACGTCTCCCACCAGTCCCGAGTGGCTGTCTTTTAGCGCGTCTGCCAAGACCGTGCCACCTACAGTACAGACCAATACAGATCACAGATTTCGTGAAATTTCAGGAAGACAGACATAGACAGAGACAGAGACAAAGACAAAGCCGGCTTACTTACAGATTAAGATCCGTTGACTTGGAGGTCTGGTGGGCTTGGGGGAAATCCCGGACGAGCCCCCATTTGTTATGCCCAGACCGTTTATTCCCCGAAGAAGACCACCAGAGTCCA
>NW_022318738.1:0-7610 GCF_002776525.5 Piliocolobus tephrosceles
CGGCCGCTCCCAGTGCGGGGGCCTGCGTAGTACACGCCAACCCGGAACTCGCGCTGGCCAGCGAGCGCTGCGCGCGGCCATGGTTCTCGCCCGGGCCTCTCCCAGCACACCTCCCGGCAAGCAGAGGGAGCCAGCTCTGGCCTCCGCCTGCCCGGAGATTGGCTCCCACAGTGCCCTGGCGGGCTGAAGGGCTCCTCAAGCACCGCCAGAGTGGACGCTGAGGCCGAGGAGGCGCGCAGAGCGAGGGCTGCTAGCATTTTGCCACCTCTCAGTACTACACGTTGAAATAAATGAATGCTATACAGTAAGTCAAAGCCATACAAAAATATAAAGTTCTGTAGTAAAGATATATAAAATAACAGTCATAAATAATTAGTATTGTTTTAATTTTGGTTTGTAACTCCACTTTTCATTTTCTATAAGATTTTAAAGATATTTTAAAGTAATGGTATGTCTATTTTAATGAGTCCACAATATATAATGATGCAATTTGTTAAATCAGAAACAAAAAGTGAGAGGAGGGCAGAGCTGTTAAAGACTGCAGTTTTTGTATGCAGTTGAATTTAAGTTGGCACTAATTTAAAATAGATTGTTAGATCTGGGATATTAGGATGTTGCATATACTATTCAAAATAACCACAAAGAAAACACTTGTAAAATATATACAAAAAAATAAGAAGATAATCCAAAAGTGTCACTAAAAACACGAAGGAAGGGAGAAAATAAGAAACAAAATAGTTATGACATTGAAAAATAAATAAGATGGCTATAATACATTCCGGGAAATACTACAGACTAGAGAAAATACTTGCAAACCACTAGATTAACAGTACAATAGTCTCTAGAAAATACAAAGAATTTTCAAAACGCAACAGGGAAAAAGAATGCCATTTAATTAGAAAATAATCAGGCGTTTCACCAAAGAGGATGTGTAAATAGCAAAAAAACACATGAAAAGATATTTGACATCGTTTGTCTTTGGGAACTGCAGATTAAACTGCAAGGGCAAATGTTGGTGAGGATATGGGAAACAGGATCACTCATACATTGTAACTGGGAATATATACTGGCATGTCCACTTAAAACATTTTGGCAGTTTCTTATAAAAATAAACATAAATTACCATACCTTCCAACAGTTGCACTGTTGCACATTTATTCCATAAAAATACGTGTTTTCGCAAAAAACTATCCATGATGTTTTTATCTGCTTTACTCATTATATGTATAAACTGGAAACAACTTAGATGTCTTCTAATAGGTGAGTGGTTAAAAAATTATTTTAAATCTATGCCATGGAATACCACTTAGTCATGGAAATGATTGTACTATTTGTTCATGCAATAAATCATAATTCTCCAGGGAACTATACTGAGTAAAAATCTCCAGTTTAAAAAGATTATATACCATATGTTTTCATTATATTACATTTTCAAAAGACAAAATTATAGAAATCATGAATAGATTAGTTGTTGACAGTGGTTATTGTTATTTGGGAGGAGGTAGGAAGATGAAAGAGTGGTAAGTTTGATTATAAAGGACAATGTGAGGAATCTTTGTGGCTATGGAACTGTTTTAAATATCTTGACTGTGGTCATGGATATATGAACCTGCACACATGATAAAGTTGTGTAGAACTAAATACATATGTACACACACACAAGTACAGGTAAAATGATGAAAAGCTAAAGAAGGAGGATGAATTTTCTCAACGTCAACCTTCTGGTTGTGATATTGCATTATATTTTTGTAAGATCTTACCATAAGGAAACAGTTCTTTGTATGATATCTTACAACTTCATGTGAGTCTATATTTACCATAAAACAGTTTAATTTTTTAAATTGATATGATTCTTCCCTCTCTGTTAAATTCTTATTCAAGAATTATTATTCATTTTAGAACATACATCTTTCTTAGTGTGATCTTATTTTGTTTCATTGTATTATCTAATATATTTATATATATTTTGGAGACAAAAAACTTTATCTTTGAGTTCACATCTCTAGTGAAAATTCATCTGTTTACTGCCACTAATATTTAAAATTTTTCAGTCACTTGCAGTTAACCTTCATTTATTTTTGTAAGTTCATTTCCCTTTTGTCTTCTGTACTACTTTTATAGAAGCAATGAACTTTTAATATCACTGAAAATTATTCTAAAATTACTAGAGTATACAAACATATACTCTAATTGGAAAGAGGAAAGTTGGACTCCCCATTCTTTACTTACAGTTAAGTACAACATAAGATAGGTTTTCTCCAGGACTAAAGAAAGAAGTAGTTTATTACTTCTGAGATGCAGCCCACTGTAATGACCATGATCTAAGCTTTGGTACCACTGAGGAAAACAAAGGGGAGCCTCTTTCTTCCCCATTATGCCTCAGTCACCATTGGTTTCAAATTTATGAGTAAATTGTGAGGCCCTCTGAGTAGATGGACAAAACCCACTTCTACTCATGCTCAGGGTCTCTTCAACCTTCACTTGCTACTTACTTCTCAGGTCAGACTTGCTTTTCCTTGTTCAAGTTAGGGAACTGCAAGGGAGTCTGTCAAGTCCTTAGAAGCCACAGGAAGACAATCAAGTTGCTCTTCAATAAGCTTTTTAAAATATTGAATTCCCCTGGCATTAATTTTGCACCAACTTAAAATTGGCATTAATCAAAAACGGATTCTAATTTTGTGGGGTCAATATTTATTGATATGGTTTGGCTGTGTCCCAACCAAATTAGTTCCATTAGCATTAATTGAAAACTGATTTTAATTTTGTGGACCCAGTATTTATTTATATTGTTTGGCTGTATTCCCACCCAAATGTCATCCAAATTGTAATCCCCATGTGTTGAAGGAAGAACCCGGTGGGAGGTGATTGGATCATAGGGGCAGTTTCCCACATGCTGTTCTCATGATAGTGAGAGAATTCTCATGAGATCAGATAATTTTATAAGGCAGTTTTCCCTGATCTTGTTTTCTCTCACCTGCCACCATGAAAGATATGCCTACTTCCCCTTCTGCCATGATTGTAAGTCTCCTGAGGGCTCCCCAGCCATGTGGAACTGTGAGTCAATTAAATCTCTTTTCTTTACAAATTACTCAGCCTTAGGAAGTTTTTACAGCAGTGTGAAAATGAACTGATGCATTCATCTTTCTGTTGTTAGTTATTATTTTTTTGTTTTTATATTTTTTTTGTTGTTTTGAAGACAGATTAAAATATAAAGGTTTATGCTATTATGTAGCCACCTTGCCTCAATTGTGAAATGTATTTGAATATGGAATAATCATATTTGGGATTTTTTGTCTTGGTTAAAATGCAGTACTCTAGTCCCTTAAAGGTTATGTAAACTGGAAAGTAATTAGATAGATGAGAATTCTTTGGGTCTGAAAGAATTAACATTTGCTTTTGGTATTATCTTAATTTTGACCATGAATTTATATTCATCAACATTTGATAAATGTTGTTGTAAAGGACTGAAAATAAGGATGTGTATTTTCCAGACTTAATTTATTAATCATCTTACATTCTTTCACTTTATATGTTGAATAAAAACAAAAAAAAAGAGAAAACTTTGACTTGGTTGTTGAATATATGCTCTCACTTCTCAGACATTGGTACTCAACTTCATTCTGACTGAGGTGCATTCCTACTAAAATTAGTATATGTAAACTCCATTCCCCAAAATTCTGACTTTATAGGAATTATGTAAAGTCAGAAATTTACCATTCTAGTGATAACCCTGGGGCATATTTTGAGATATACTGCTCAGAGGGAATCTCGGAATTTCACCATTCCTTTGTCATTTTACCCATCCAATAAGAAGAATCTATAATAAAGTTCAGCATAAAAAGGATGTCCTCAAATGTGTCTGGAAGAATAATCTCTCTTTAAAGATGTTCACATCCTAATAGCTGAAACTTTATTTGGCACATGAGACTTTGCAGATGTGATTAACTTGAGGATTTTGTGATAGGGAAGTAGAGAAAATGTAAGGGAAATGTTGAGAAAATATTCTGAAGTCAGTTGCATCTTAACAGTCCTTTCAAATGTAAGATTCAAATTTAACAAAATTTTAGAATTTTTATTCTTTATTCTCTAAATGATATCCTACAGAAAAATAAAGCTGAGGAATTTTCTGCAGCATGTGGTTGGATGGTTGGATGTATATGTGTTTTTAGTCAAAATATGTTGTGAATTATGTTTATTAACTAGCCCTTGAAGATTTAATTTTCAACATACATAATTATAATCAACTTTAAAAACCTTTAATAAATAAACATATTAAGTATAATTTAATCTTATAGTATCCATTTTTAATTTCAATATTGGAATCATACATTTGAAATTGGAACACTTGGGAACATAGAAAAGGACACAAAGATCTCTAGATATGGAAAGATGCAAATAATATTTGTTTTGACTCTGACAGAGAAATATAATTTTCCAAGCAGAGATGGACAGCAGGATGTTAGACAATCTCCTTCAAGACAGTCTGTTCATAGGCACAGAGCCATAACAGATGATGAGGAGATGGAGTATTAACAGAACAGGAAAATGTTGGTTTAACATAGTTAGGGAATGGGTTCTATAAAAAGTAAAGTGGAGATATAAGTAGGACTGAGACTGAATTGAATCTAGAAATTGAATCTAGCATATAGATATGTAGAGGACAGGAAATAGTTTATACAAAACTTAGTTGAGTTAACAGATTTGGTTTAGGGAAAATAATTAGCAGCAGTATTAATGAGGCAAGGCTTGCAGTAAGTAAATTCAGCTGAGAAGCTATTGCAGTGGCCTATGAGATTAAGAATTAGGTTGTCCTGGATGGTTTTGAGCTGAGAATTTTTCATGATTCTTTAAGTCTACAACAGTAAAAGGCATACCAGTAAATGAAGAGAAGACCAGTAAATTAAATCTAAAGTGTCTTAAGGAAGTCAAATGAAGATGTTCAATAAATAGTTAGATGTATCAGTTTGGATCTTCAAAATGAGTTTTATCATCCTATGGCTAATTTTAATTGAATATGTTGTATTGGATACGTTTTGGTCTAAATACTGAATGAGACAACAACCTAATAATTCTCAGAAGAAACATTTGATGAGAAGATGAAGATGAAAGAGATACAAAGGGGGAATAGAATGAAATGGCAAATAAAATACTTCAAGAAATAAACAGTGTGACAGAGGTCAGGAATAGAAAAGGAAATAAAAGCACTAGTTTAGGCAAACAGGAATTTCTAGTTACTATGGTAAAAAGCATGTGAAGATAATCAGAAGGTAGAGAATCTAGATGTAATTGAAAAAATGTTTCAAACGAATGTATGAAGTGTAATATTAATGGATATCTCCTTAGATTTTTACACCATGAAAACAGCTATGAAACCACTGCTCGAATCAAGAAATAGTCACCAGCATTCAGTGTCCCCCTCAAGTTTCTTCCCAGTCAACATCATACCCTCCTTTTGAAAGTACAATGAGATGTCTAGTGCATGACATTATCTTCAAATTTTATATGAAAATATCATATGATATTCATCTGTGTGCATCTTCTTTTGATATTTTGTGATCATTTTTAATCAACACATTATCTTCATTGATTCCTGTTTCATGTTTTTACTGATTATGTAGTTTATTAACTTTTACTGCTTTACAGTATTTTAATATACAGATATACTACAGATTATTCATGCATTCTATTTTTATGGTTTTTGCACTGTTTTCTCTTTAGACTATCATGTATAATTTGACCGTGAGTATTTTTGTAAAATTATTTTGGTGCACATATGCATGAGGTATGGGTTGGTATATGAGTAGGAGTGGAACTGATTGGACAAAAGGAATGCTTATGTTATACTTTAGTATACCACACTGCAAAAAAAAAAAAAAAAAAAAAAAAAAAAAAAATTACCAAATTGGTCAGACCAATTTACATGCCTACCAGTAGGGTATGAAATTTCCTCTTGCTGCATGTTCTTGTCAAACCTTAGTATTGTCAGTCTTTGTAATTTTAACCATTCAGATAGATACCTGGTGAGATGTCACTATGATTTTAACTTTAATTTCTTTAATTATATCAAATGTTCATTGACAATATGGATATCACTTGCCGTGAAATGCCTGCTGACATATTTTATGCATTTTAAGAATAAACCTTTAAATATTAGAATAGTTTTAGATTTGTAAAAAAGTCGAGATGATGGTACTGAGAGTTCTCATACTCCCACACCCAGCATCTCCTACTAATAGCATTTTAATTAGAATGGTGATATGATTTGGCTCTGTCCCCACCCAAATCTCATCTTGAATTGTAGCTCTCATAATTTCCATGTGTCATGGGAGAGTCCACATGGGAGGTAATTAAATCATGGAGGTGGGTTTTTCCCATGCTATTCTCATGATCGTGAATAAATCTCATGAGACCTGATGGTTTTATAAAGGGGAGTTCCCCTATAAAAGCTCTCTTGCTTGCTGCCATTTGAGACGTGACTTTGCACCTCATTTGCCTTCTGCCATGATTGTGAGACCTCCCTACCCATGTGAAACTGTGAGTCAATTAAATATTTTTCCTTTATAAATTGTTCAGTCTTGGGTATGTCTTTTTAGCAGCATGAAAACAGACTAATACAATTGGTATATTTGTCACAATTAATAAAGCAATATTTATATATTATTATTAACTACAATCCATAATTTACTATTTGTACTTAAATAGAAGTTCAGATTTTCTGACTTTATTATCTAATGCCCTTTTACTGTTCCAGTATCCCATCCAGGATATCACATTAAACGTAATTGTCATGTCTCTTTAGGCTCCTATTGGCTGCCTCTCAGATCTTGACATTTAAAAAAATTAAATTTATACTAGCCATCCTGGGGAATGCCTGACAATATTGAGAACTATAAGATACAGGTATTTTTTGTAGTGGTGCCCTTTATGACATTCAGGTCACCGTATCCAAAAGCAAAACAGTTTAAAATTGGAGACAAAACGACAGATGTTGATTTTATCCAGGATAA
Source organism: Piliocolobus tephrosceles (assembly GCF_002776525.5). Classification (NCBI taxonomy): domain Eukaryota; kingdom Metazoa; phylum Chordata; class Mammalia; order Primates; family Cercopithecidae; genus Piliocolobus; species Piliocolobus tephrosceles. The sequence continues at coordinate 7,008 of NW_022318738.1, forward strand.
GACTTCATGAGCGTTGGTACCTCAGAAGGAAAAAAAGTTATTATAGAATTGAGAATACAAGTGATAATATGCTTTAAAAATAGATTAACCAAAAAGCATAGGCATGGTACAACTAGTAAATGGAGCTAAGAAGGGTCTGGTAGGGTGAGACCTCTAAGTGGAAGACTCAAAGAAATGGAAAAGGCAATTTAAAAAAAACAGAGGAGTGGAAGGCATGAGGGAGAGAAGAAAGATGAAAATCAAAGAGAAGAATTACTAAAGGTCTGAGAAGAAATTTCTCTTCTAAAAATTATGCATTGCATGCCTTTATCAAAACATCTCATGAACCCCATAAATATATACACCCAGTAGTACCCACAAAAATTAAAAATAGTTTTTAAAAGAAAAATTATATATACAACATATTTTACTAATCTGGGAGTAGGAAAAGCATTTCTAAGCCTCACAAATGACTTAGAAGCTATATCTTTTTACGACATAGATTTGAACACTGAAATAGTGTAAACTTTTGTTCAGCATTTTAGATTCAAGGAGTACATGTGCAGGTTTGTTACAAGGATATATATATACACACACACACTTACATATATATATATATATATA
>NW_022318739.1:0-7610 GCF_002776525.5 Piliocolobus tephrosceles
TATATATATATATATATATGTAAGTGTGTGTGTGTATATATATATCCTTGTAACAAACCTGCACATGTACTCCTTGAATCTAAAATGCTGAACAAAAGTTTACACTATTTCAGTGTTCAAATCTATGTCGTAAAAAGATATAGCTTCTAAGTCATTTGTGAGGCTTAGAAATGCTTTTCCTACTCCCAGATTAGTAAAATATGTTGTATATATAATTTTTCTTTTAAAAACTATTTTTAATTTTTGTGGGTACTACTGGGTGTATATATTTATGGGGTTCATGAGATGTTTTGATAAAGGCATGCAATGCATAATTTTTAGAAGAGAAATTTCTTCTCAGACCTTTAGTAATTCTTCTCTTTGATTTTCATCTTTCTTCTCTCCCTCATGCCTTCCACTCCTCTGTTTTTTTTAAATTGCCTTTTCCATTTCTTTGAGTCTTCCACTTAGAGGTCTCACCCTACCAGACCCTTCTTAGCTCCATTTACTAGTTGTACCATGCCTATGCTTTTTGGTTAATCTATTTTTAAAGCATATTATCACTTGTATTCTCAATTCTATAATAACTTTTTTTCCTTCTGAGGTACCAACGCTCATGAAGTCTTATCCTGGATAAAATCAACATCTGTCGTTTTGTCTCCAATTTTAAACTGTTTTGCTTTTGGATACGGTGACCTGAATGTCATAAAGGGCACCACTACAAAAAATACCTGTATCTTATAGTTCTCAATATTGTCAGGCATTCCCCAGGATGGCTAGTATAAATTTAATTTTTTTAAATGTCAAGATCTGAGAGGCAGCCAATAGGAGCCTAAAGAGACATGACAATTACGTTTAATGTGATATCCTGGATGGGATACTGGAACAGTAAAAGGGCATTAGATAATAAAGTCAGAAAATCTGAACTTCTATTTAAGTACAAATAGTAAATTATGGATTGTAGTTAATAATAATATATAAATATTGCTTTATTAATTGTGACAAATATACCAATTGTATTAGTCTGTTTTCATGCTGCTAAAAAGACATACCCAAGACTGAACAATTTATAAAGGAAAAATATTTAATTGACTCACAGTTTCACATGGGTAGGGAGGTCTCACAATCATGGCAGAAGGCAAATGAGGTGCAAAGTCACGTCTCAAATGGCAGCAAGCAAGAGAGCTTTTATAGGGGAACTCCCCTTTATAAAACCATCAGGTCTCATGAGATTTATTCACGATCATGAGAATAGCATGGGAAAAACCCACCTCCATGATTTAATTACCTCCCATGTGGACTCTCCCATGACACATGGAAATTATGAGAGCTACAATTCAAGATGAGATTTGGGTGGGGACAGAGCCAAATCATATCACCATTCTAATTAAAATGCTATTAGTAGGAGATGCTGGGTGTGGGAGTATGAGAACTCTCAGTACCATCATCTCGACTTTTTTACAAATCTAAAACTATTCTAATATTTAAAGGTTTATTCTTAAAATGCATAAAATATGTCAGCAGGCATTTCACGGCAAGTGATATCCATATTGTCAATGAACATTTGATATAATTAAAGAAATTAAAGTTAAAATCATAGTGACATCTCACCAGGTATCTATCTGAATGGTTAAAATTACAAAGACTGACAATACTAAGGTTTGACAAGAACATGCAGCAAGAGGAAATTTCATACCCTACTGGTAGGCATGTAAATTGGTCTGACCAATTTGGTAATTTTTTTTTTTTTTTTTTTTTTTTTTTTTTTTGCAGTGTGGTATACTAAAGTATAACATAAGCATTCCTTTTGTCCAATCAGTTCCACTCCTACTCATATACCAACCCATACCTCATGCATATGTGCACCAAAATAATTTTACAAAAATACTCACGGTCAAATTATACATGATAGTCTAAAGAGAAAACAGTGCAAAAACCATAAAAATAGAATGCATGAATAATCTGTAGTATATCTGTATATTAAAATACTGTAAAGCAGTAAAAGTTAATAAACTACATAATCAGTAAAAACATGAAACAGGAATCAATGAAGATAATGTGTTGATTAAAAATGATCACAAAATATCAAAAGAAGATGCACACAGATGAATATCATATGATATTTTCATATAAAATTTGAAGATAATGTCATGCACTAGACATCTCATTGTACTTTCAAAAGGAGGGTATGATGTTGACTGGGAAGAAACTTGAGGGGGACACTGAATGCTGGTGACTATTTCTTGATTCGAGCAGTGGTTTCATAGCTGTTTTCATGGTGTAAAAATCTAAGGAGATATCCATTAATATTACACTTCATACATTCGTTTGAAACATTTTTTCAATTACATCTAGATTCTCTACCTTCTGATTATCTTCACATGCTTTTTACCATAGTAACTAGAAATTCCTGTTTGCCTAAACTAGTGCTTTTATTTCCTTTTCTATTCCTGACCTCTGTCACACTGTTTATTTCTTGAAGTATTTTATTTGCCATTTCATTCTATTCCCCCTTTGTATCTCTTTCATCTTCATCTTCTCATCAAATGTTTCTTCTGAGAATTATTAGGTTGTTGTCTCATTCAGTATTTAGACCAAAACGTATCCAATACAACATATTCAATTAAAATTAGCCATAGGATGATAAAACTCATTTTGAAGATCCAAACTGATACATCTAACTATTTATTGAACATCTTCATTTGACTTCCTTAAGACACTTTAGATTTAATTTACTGGTCTTCTCTTCATTTACTGGTATGCCTTTTACTGTTGTAGACTTAAAGAATCATGAAAAATTCTCAGCTCAAAACCATCCAGGACAACCTAATTCTTAATCTCATAGGCCACTGCAATAGCTTCTCAGCTGAATTTACTTACTGCAAGCCTTGCCTCATTAATACTGCTGCTAATTATTTTCCCTAAACCAAATCTGTTAACTCAACTAAGTTTTGTATAAACTATTTCCTGTCCTCTACATATCTATATGCTAGATTCAATTTCTAGATTCAATTCAGTCTCAGTCCTACTTATATCTCCACTTTACTTTTTATAGAACCCATTCCCTAACTATGTTAAACCAACATTTTCCTGTTCTGTTAATACTCCATCTCCTCATCATCTGTTATGGCTCTGTGCCTATGAACAGACTGTCTTGAAGGAGATTGTCTAACATCCTGCTGTCCATCTCTGCTTGGAAAATTATATTTCTCTGTCAGAGTCAAAACAAATATTATTTGCATCTTTCCATATCTAGAGATCTTTGTGTCCTTTTCTATGTTCCCAAGTGTTCCAATTTCAAATGTATGATTCCAATATTGAAATTAAAAATGGATACTATAAGATTAAATTATACTTAATATGTTTATTTATTAAAGGTTTTTAAAGTTGATTATAATTATGTATGTTGAAAATTAAATCTTCAAGGGCTAGTTAATAAACATAATTCACAACATATTTTGACTAAAAACACATATACATCCAACCATCCAACCACATGCTGCAGAAAATTCCTCAGCTTTATTTTTCTGTAGGATATCATTTAGAGAATAAAGAATAAAAATTCTAAAATTTTGTTAAATTTGAATCTTACATTTGAAAGGACTGTTAAGATGCAACTGACTTCAGAATATTTTCTCAACATTTCCCTTACATTTTCTCTACTTCCCTATCACAAAATCCTCAAGTTAATCACATCTGCAAAGTCTCATGTGCCAAATAAAGTTTCAGCTATTAGGATGTGAACATCTTTAAAGAGAGATTATTCTTCCAGACACATTTGAGGACATCCTTTTTATGCTGAACTTTATTATAGATTCTTCTTATTGGATGGGTAAAATGACAAAGGAATGGTGAAATTCCGAGATTCCCTCTGAGCAGTATATCTCAAAATATGCCCCAGGGTTATCACTAGAATGGTAAATTTCTGACTTTACATAATTCCTATAAAGTCAGAATTTTGGGGAATGGAGTTTACATATACTAATTTTAGTAGGAATGCACCTCAGTCAGAATGAAGTTGAGTACCAATGTCTGAGAAGTGAGAGCATATATTCAACAACCAAGTCAAAGTTTTCTCTTTTTTTTTGTTTTTATTCAACATATAAAGTGAAAGAATGTAAGATGATTAATAAATTAAGTCTGGAAAATACACATCCTTATTTTCAGTCCTTTACAACAACATTTATCAAATGTTGATGAATATAAATTCATGGTCAAAATTAAGATAATACCAAAAGCAAATGTTAATTCTTTCAGACCCAAAGAATTCTCATCTATCTAATTACTTTCCAGTTTACATAACCTTTAAGGGACTAGAGTACTGCATTTTAACCAAGACAAAAAATCCCAAATATGATTATTCCATATTCAAATACATTTCACAATTGAGGCAAGGTGGCTACATAATAGCATAAACCTTTATATTTTAATCTGTCTTCAAAACAACAAAAAAAATATAAAAACAAAAAAATAATAACTAACAACAGAAAGATGAATGCATCAGTTCATTTTCACACTGCTGTAAAAACTTCCTAAGGCTGAGTAATTTGTAAAGAAAAGAGATTTAATTGACTCACAGTTCCACATGGCTGGGGAGCCCTCAGGAGACTTACAATCATGGCAGAAGGGGAAGTAGGCATATCTTTCATGGTGGCAGGTGAGAGAAAACAAGATCAGGGAAAACTGCCTTATAAAATTATCTGATCTCATGAGAATTCTCTCACTATCATGAGAACAGCATGTGGGAAACTGCCCCTATGATCCAATCACCTCCCACCGGGTTCTTCCTTCAACACATGGGGATTACAATTTGGATGACATTTGGGTGGGAATACAGCCAAACAATATAAATAAATACTGGGTCCACAAAATTAAAATCAGTTTTCAATTAATGCTAATGGAACTAATTTGGTTGGGACACAGCCAAACCATATCAATAAATATTGACCCCACAAAATTAGAATCCGTTTTTGATTAATGCCAATTTTAAGTTGGTGCAAAATTAATGCCAGGGGAATTCAATATTTTAAAAAGCTTATTGAAGAGCAACTTGATTGTCTTCCTGTGGCTTCTAAGGACTTGACAGACTCCCTTGCAGTTCCCTAACTTGAACAAGGAAAAGCAAGTCTGACCTGAGAAGTAAGTAGCAAGTGAAGGTTGAAGAGACCCTGAGCATGAGTAGAAGTGGGTTTTGTCCATCTACTCAGAGGGCCTCACAATTTACTCATAAATTTGAAACCAATGGTGACTGAGGCATAATGGGGAAGAAAGAGGCTCCCCTTTGTTTTCCTCAGTGGTACCAAAGCTTAGATCATGGTCATTACAGTGGGCTGCATCTCAGAAGTAATAAACTACTTCTTTCTTTAGTCCTGGAGAAAACCTATCTTATGTTGTACTTAACTGTAAGTAAAGAATGGGGAGTCCAACTTTCCTCTTTCCAATTAGAGTATATGTTTGTATACTCTAGTAATTTTAGAATAATTTTCAGTGATATTAAAAGTTCATTGCTTCTATAAAAGTAGTACAGAAGACAAAAGGGAAATGAACTTACAAAAATAAATGAAGGTTAACTGCAAGTGACTGAAAAATTTTAAATATTAGTGGCAGTAAACAGATGAATTTTCACTAGAGATGTGAACTCAAAGATAAAGTTTTTTGTCTCCAAAATATATATAAATATATTAGATAATACAATGAAACAAAATAAGATCACACTAAGAAAGATGTATGTTCTAAAATGAATAATAATTCTTGAATAAGAATTTAACAGAGAGGGAAGAATCATATCAATTTAAAAAATTAAACTGTTTTATGGTAAATATAGACTCACATGAAGTTGTAAGATATCATACAAAGAACTGTTTCCTTATGGTAAGATCTTACAAAAATATAATGCAATATCACAACCAGAAGGTTGACGTTGAGAAAATTCATCCTCCTTCTTTAGCTTTTCATCATTTTACCTGTACTTGTGTGTGTGTACATATGTATTTAGTTCTACACAACTTTATCATGTGTGCAGGTTCATATATCCATGACCACAGTCAAGATATTTAAAACAGTTCCATAGCCACAAAGATTCCTCACATTGTCCTTTATAATCAAACTTACCACTCTTTCATCTTCCTACCTCCTCCCAAATAACAATAACCACTGTCAACAACTAATCTATTCATGATTTCTATAATTTTGTCTTTTGAAAATGTAATATAATGAAAACATATGGTATATAATCTTTTTAAACTGGAGATTTTTACTCAGTATAGTTCCCTGGAGAATTATGATTTATTGCATGAACAAATAGTACAATCATTTCCATGACTAAGTGGTATTCCATGGCATAGATTTAAAATAATTTTTTAACCACTCACCTATTAGAAGACATCTAAGTTGTTTCCAGTTTATACATATAATGAGTAAAGCAGATAAAAACATCATGGATAGTTTTTTGCGAAAACACGTATTTTTATGGAATAAATGTGCAACAGTGCAACTGTTGGAAGGTATGGTAATTTATGTTTATTTTTATAAGAAACTGCCAAAATGTTTTAAGTGGACATGCCAGTATATATTCCCAGTTACAATGTATGAGTGATCCTGTTTCCCATATCCTCACCAACATTTGCCCTTGCAGTTTAATCTGCAGTTCCCAAAGACAAACGATGTCAAATATCTTTTCATGTGTTTTTTTGCTATTTACACATCCTCTTTGGTGAAACGCCTGATTATTTTCTAATTAAATGGCATTCTTTTTCCCTGTTGCGTTTTGAAAATTCTTTGTATTTTCTAGAGACTATTGTACTGTTAATCTAGTGGTTTGCAAGTATTTTCTCTAGTCTGTAGTATTTCCCGGAATGTATTATAGCCATCTTATTTATTTTTCAATGTCATAACTATTTTGTTTCTTATTTTCTCCCTTCCTTCGTGTTTTTAGTGACACTTTTGGATTATCTTCTTATTTTTTTGTATATATTTTACAAGTGTTTTCTTTGTGGTTATTTTGAATAGTATATGCAACATCCTAATATCCCAGATCTAACAATCTATTTTAAATTAGTGCCAACTTAAATTCAACTGCATACAAAAACTGCAGTCTTTAACAGCTCTGCCCTCCTCTCACTTTTTGTTTCTGATTTAACAAATTGCATCATTATATATTGTGGACTCATTAAAATAGACATACCATTACTTTAAAATATCTTTAAAATCTTATAGAAAATGAAAAGTGGAGTTACAAACCAAAATTAAAACAATACTAATTATTTATGACTGTTATTTTATATATCTTTACTACAGAACTTTATATTTTTGTATGGCTTTGACTTACTGTATAGCATTCATTTATTTCAACGTGTAGTACTGAGAGGTGGCAAAATGCTAGCAGCCCTCGCTCTGCGCGCCTCCTCGGCCTCAGCGTCCACTCTGGCGGTGCTTGAGGAGCCCTTCAGCCCGCCAGGGCACTGTGGGAGCCAATCTCCGGGCAGGCGGAGGCCAGAGCTGGCTCCCTCTGCTTGCCGGGAGGTGTGCTGGGAGAGGCCCGGGCGAGAACCATGGCCGCGCGCAGCGCTCGCTGGCCAGCGCGAGTTCCGGGTTGGCGTGTACTACGCAGGCCCCCGCACTGGGAGCGGCCG
>NW_022318740.1:0-2405 GCF_002776525.5 Piliocolobus tephrosceles
AGAAGAACCCGGAAGTGCACCATCTTGCCTCCGTTCGTCCAAACAGTCCAACCTTTTATTGATAATAGTGATAAAGGGGCGCCGTGGTCTGTCTGGCTACTTCCTGCTGTTAAGGGGCGTCGTTAAGGTCGGGGGCCATGGTTGGTATTTGGACGCACGGATGAAAAATAAAATAATGCACAGTATTAGTATAGGAATGAGGAATGGAAGCATTTGTTGGAATATGAGCAAAACCCAGAAGGATAGTCCTGGCAAGGTTGGGGAGTATGAGATAGTTAAGAAAATTTAGTAAGTTTGAGGCGAGTGGGGGAAAGCCAAACTGATTTCCACTGATTGCTTTCGGTAGGGGCCCTTTTTGGCTGGGAATGAGGAACGACTGCGCAAAGTAATTGTTGGCCAGGCAGCAATTAAGGATTGGAGTTTTTGGTGGAGTGGATGCCTTTCCACTTACTCCTACTACAGAGATATTGGATGGAAGGCTAGGTCCAGAGAAGGACGGCAAAACAGAATAGGTAGCCTCACTGTTGATTAAAAAATTGTCTTACCCGCTACCAGGAGAGCTACGGCTCGGTGAGGGTGATGGGGGTCCCCGAGTCTCGGCAGCTTCAGTTGTCATCGTCCAGATGTAGGAGCTGGAAGGAGCTCCCAGGATCCTGGGAAAGGGGGTCACGTAGAGGCGCGGCACCTGTTCTCAGGGTGGGGCAATCAGACTTCCAGTTTCCTCCCTGCTGGCAAGCAGGGCAGGGGGGTTGCTGGTGGACGAGGGTTAGGACATTCACTGGCCTAATGTCCTGATGCCTTGCACTTATAGCAAGGCTGCGTTGGGACTCGGGGACCCTGCGGACACCTGTTGGCATAGTGTCCTGCCTTGCCGCACTTATAGCAGGCTCTATGGAGTCTGCGGGGTGTGTGCTCTCTGGTCTGGGGTTACGACTGGGCTGTAAAGCCGCTGCTAGGAGCTGAACCTTCTGTTCAAGGCAAGCTTGCCGTCTCCTCTCTGGAGCCATAGACCTTAAGGGCTAATTTAACTAGGTCTTGTATTGGTGTCTGAGGACCATCCTCTACCTTTTGAAGTTTTTTACGAATGTCAGGAGCTGATTGAGAAATGAAATAAGACGCCAAAATGGTGGCCCCTGTGGGGGAGGCCGGATCTAACCGGGTATACTGGGTTAGAACCTCAGTCAGTTTAGGGTAGAGGTTAGGATAACCTGGAGGTCATGCCAAGTTAAGTCATAGGCCTGACAAAGGTGTCTAAATTCCTTTATGTATATGGTAGGATTAGCTGAGAAATCACCTAAACGCTCCTCAATTTTGGAAAGATCGGCCAATGAAAAAGGGACATGTACTCTGACTACCCCCTCCGCCCCAGCCACCTCTCGCAAAGGTGCTAACACTGTAGGAGGGTGTGGGCAGAGATAGGAGACTCAAGACAGCCAGTTGGGGGCCCCGAAGGAGGCACGGGACCCAGTGGATTACTAGTAGATAAGGAGGAGGAAGGAGGAGTCTGGATGGGGGGAGGAGGAGGAGTCTGGGCAGGAAGGGAGGGGGTGGGGAGAGAAGGAGTATAGGGACGAGAGCCTAAGGCCCAAAAGCCTTGTATGTAAATTTCGGACCACTTGCCTAGCCGCCGGCAGAAATTGCTGAGGTCGATCACGCCACAGTGGAAAGGAAAATTAACCGCTTCCTCCTAAGATCTTGTTCAAGCTGTAAGGTTTTTAAATTGGCTAGGAGGCACCCTAAGGGGGTGCTCTTTGGAAATTTGGACTGGGGGGTTTCCCATTTGTTTCCTCTTTACCGACACACAATGGACACAATGGAAATGGAAGTGGATTTCTGCCTGGCTTCAAAGCGTCCTTTGGAACCAGCAGAGACAGACTGGAGGCTCTTGAAGCCAAGGTGGAGATTACCTTCAGGCAGACGTCTCCGTCCTGAACGGGTCTCCGAGCCACTTGGTGGCTCCAAATGGACCTCGGACCTGCGCAGGATTTTGGCCAAGGGACACAATGGACACAATGGAAATGGAAGTGGATCTCTGCCTGGCTTCAAAGCGTCCTTTGGAACCAGCAGAGACAGGCTGGAGGCTCTTGAAGCCAAAGTGGAGAGTACCTTCAGGCGGACGTCTCCGTCCTGCAAGGCTCTCCCAAGCCACTTGGTGGCTCAAAATGGACCTCGGACCTGCACAGGGTTTTGGCCAAGGGTGGTAAAGAGGAGACAAGGGCACTTACCCCAGAGAGGCCATGAGAGTGAGCGAAGCGGGTCTCAGGTCCTGGTCCGTCCGCGGTGTGGAACGAGGAGGAGGAGGCTCCCCGGACCCTGGGGGCCCTAAGGAGGGGTCTCCTCCCGGGTTTCGGCACCATCTGTCTTGTTTTTCTAAGACCACCAGAGCGAGCAAAAGAACCAGCAAG
>NW_022318741.1:0-2405 GCF_002776525.5 Piliocolobus tephrosceles
CTTGCTGGTTCTTTTGCTCGCTCTGGTGGTCTTAGAAAAACAAGACAGATGGTGCCGAAACCCGGGAGGAGACCCCTCCTTAGGGCCCCCAGGGTCCGGGGAGCCTCCTCCTCCTCGTTCCACACCGCGGACGGACCAGGACCTGAGACCCGCTTCGCTCACTCTCATGGCCTCTCTGGGGTAAGTGCCCTTGTCTCCTCTTTACCACCCTTGGCCAAAACCCTGTGCAGGTCCGAGGTCCATTTTGAGCCACCAAGTGGCTTGGGAGAGCCTTGCAGGACGGAGACGTCCGCCTGAAGGTACTCTCCACTTTGGCTTCAAGAGCCTCCAGCCTGTCTCTGCTGGTTCCAAAGGACGCTTTGAAGCCAGGCAGAGATCCACTTCCATTTCCATTGTGTCCATTGTGTCCCTTGGCCAAAATCCTGCGCAGGTCCGAGGTCCATTTGGAGCCACCAAGTGGCTCGGAGACCCGTTCAGGACGGAGACGTCTGCCTGAAGGTAATCTCCACCTTGGCTTCAAGAGCCTCCAGTCTGTCTCTGCTGGTTCCAAAGGACGCTTTGAAGCCAGGCAGAAATCCACTTCCATTTCCATTGTGTCCATTGTGTGTCGGTAAAGAGGAAACAAATGGGAAACCCCCCAGTCCAAATTTCCAAAGAGCACCCCCTTAGGGTGCCTCCTAGCCAATTTAAAAACCTTACAGCTTGAACAAGATCTTAGGAGGAAGCGGTTAATTTTCCTTTCCACTGTGGCGTGATCGACCTCAGCAATTTCTGCCGGCGGCTAGGCAAGTGGTCCGAAATTTACATACAAGGCTTTTGGGCCTTAGGCTCTCGTCCCTATACTCCTTCTCTCCCCACCCCCTCCCTTCCTGCCCAGACTCCTCCTCCTCCCCCCATCCAGACTCCTCCTTCCTCCTCCTTATCTACTAGTAATCCACTGGGTCCCGTGCCTCCTTCGGGGCCCCCAACTGGCTGTCTTGAGTCTCCTATCTCTGCCCACACCCTCCTACAGTGTTAGCACCTTTGCGAGAGGTGGCTGGGGCGGAGGGGGTAGTCAGAGTACATGTCCCTTTTTCATTGGCCGATCTTTCCAAAATTGAGGAGCGTTTAGGTGATTTCTCAGCTAATCCTACCATATACATAAAGGAATTTAGACACCTTTGTCAGGCCTATGACTTAACTTGGCATGACCTCCAGGTTATCCTAACCTCTACCCTAAACTGACTGAGGTTCTAACCCAGTATACCCGGTTAGATCCGGCCTCCCCCACAGGGGCCACCATTTTGGCGTCTTATTTCATTTCTCAATCAGCTCCTGACATTCGTAAAAAACTTCAAAAGGTAGAGGATGGTCCTCAGACACCAATACAAGACCTAGTTAAATTAGCCCTTAAGGTCTATGGCTCCAGAGAGGAGACGGCAAGCTTGCCTTGAACAGAAGGTTCAGCTCCTAGCAGCGGCTTTACAGCCCAGTCGTAACCCCAGACCAGAGAGCACACACCCCGCAGACTCCATAGAGCCTGCTATAAGTGCGGCAAGGCAGGACACTATGCCAACAGGTGTCCGCAGGGTCCCCGAGTCCCAACGCAGCCTTGCTATAAGTGCAAGGCATCAGGACATTAGGCCAGTGAATGTCCTAACCCTCGTCCACCAGCAACCCCCCTGCCCTGCTTGCCAGCAGGGAGGAAACTGGAAGTCTGATTGCCCCACCCTGAGAACAGGTGCCGCGCCTCTACGTGACCCCCTTTCCCAGGATCCTGGGAGCTCCTTCCAGCTCCTACATCTGGACGATGACAACTGAAGCTGCCGAGACTCGGGGACCCCCATCACCCTCACCGAGCCGTAGCTCTCCTGGTAGCGGGTAAGACAATTTTTTAATCAACAGTGAGGCTACCTATTCTGTTTTGCCGTCCTTCTCTGGACCTAGCCTTCCATCCAATATCTCTGTAGTAGGAGTAAGTGGAAAGGCATCCACTCCACCAAAAACTCCAATCCTTAATTGCTGCCTGGCCAACAATTACTTTGCGCAGTCGTTCCTCATTCCCAGCCAAAAAGGGCCCCTACCGAAAGCAATCAGTGGAAATCAGTTTGGCTTTCCCCCACTCGCCTCAAACTTACTAAATTTTCTTAACTATCTCATACTCCCCAACCTTGCCAGGACTATCCTTCTGGGTTTTGCTCATATTCCAACAAATGCTTCCATTCCTCATTCCTATACTAATACTGTGCATTATTTTATTTTTCATCCGTGCGTCCAAATACCAACCATGGCCCCCGACCTTAACGACGCCCCTTAACAGCAGGAAGTAGCCAGACAGACCACGGCGCCCCTTTATCACTATTATCAATAAAAGGTTGGACTGTTTGGACGAACGGAGGCAAGATGGTGCACTTCCGGGTTCTTCT
>NW_022318742.1:0-1546 GCF_002776525.5 Piliocolobus tephrosceles
TTGCCTTCTGGGGTTTTATTTCCCCCTTGGGCTTCTGACACTTTAATGCTGAACTGACCTCTCACAAGCTGAGAATGTCAAAGGTAACTAATAAACTGCTCTGAAAAAAAAAAAAAAAATGTAAACGTCGTTAGAGTGGATGGGGTCTAAAAATCCGTAATTCTAAGAATCCCAGGAGAAGCACTGAATAGCTTTTTAAAGCCACTTCTTTTGCCCCCAAGCCACAACGGATTGTTTATATCCCTTTGAGGCAGCTAGCTAGATGCCCCTCTTCCCAATTCTCGGATTCCCTGAGATAAATACCATCTTGTTCCCTTATGTGCCAACTCTACTTTCTGCTGTTGGAAACTTCTTTGCTACTTTCAGGGCCTTCTCCTTTCAGATCTGAAGGTCTGATCTACTTCCCCAAGGCATGATGATAGACTGGCATTCTTCAGCCCCAATGAAGGTTCTAGTCTTTCACAGCTTACATTATCTTCCCATCTCACATAGAATCATTATCTAAAACGTATATTTCTGAGGTGTCTGGACTCATACATCTTCCATTGAGGGGGGGTCTGAAAATTGTTTAATATGGTTTAACATTTATGGCATCTCTTCCTTGACAATGTCAGTAACAGAGTGAAGATTGCCATTTTCTCACCAACGTTAAGGGAAGTCAGGGATAGGGCAGGTTCTTCCTGTAGTAGCATCTGCTCCACCAGTACTGAGAACATTCTCTGCAAGGAGTTTGCTCTTTATGTCATTTAGACATTAGACATTTTAAATAATAAGCATGATGTCTACCTTTCATGTTTTTATCACTGGAGTTTTCTACCTCTCTACTTCTCCATCTGCTCTAAGCCAAGAAGTACCTCCAGACAGTGACATCTTGCACTGTGATTAAAGTGCTTAGTAGAGAGAAATGGGTGGACACCTGGTTTGTATAGGTTTAAATAATTTATTAAATAAGAAGTTGATTGTTTCATGACTGGGAAGAACCAGAGGACCATTGTTTGAAAGCCCACAACCTATATTACAAAGAGGTGATGGAGATGATATCATGACTCTCAGGAAGCACAGGCTTTTGGAAGTGTTCATCATTTGGGTCGTGGCATAAGACTGACTTAAATTCTTTTTTTTATTTTTTATTTTTTAATTTGTTGTAGAGACAGGAGTCTCGCCATGTTGCTCAGGCTGGTCTCAAACTCCTGTCCTCAATTGATCCTCCTACCTTGGCCTCCCAAATTGCTGGGATTATAGGCATGAGCCACCATGCCCAGCCCTTAAATTCTGATTATTTCAGAGCTAAGACTTTCTTGACATTCTGAAGCCAAGTTGAGAGCAATAAGACCCATTTCTGATTTTCCACATAATAAAGGAAACAAACCAGGAACAATAATCAAAAGTGGATTTGTTGTTTCTTTGGGAAGTTATAACCATATTTGCATAAACTTTAAAACAGTTACAGCATCTAGTTGAGGTACTAAAACAGTTTCTTTTCTTTTTTTATTAACTTTTGTTGCAATAAATAAGGCCAGACTAACAAAAATATATCCAAAGACAA
>NW_022318743.1:0-1460 GCF_002776525.5 Piliocolobus tephrosceles
TCTATCTATAATAACACAGTAACAGGCTAACCTATCTTTTCCCTACATTTTCCCTTTTTCTTTTCAACACAATCACCATTATCATCATGACACTGAGATTACATACTTCACAAAGTAATAGAATATTACAGAACAAGTGGGGACAGGATGAGATCACAGGATGGTGTTAACATTAAAATTAAAATTGTTAATGAAATTTTAGGGCACGCATAGTCATTGATAACATTTTATCAGGAAATAGGGTTTGAGAGTAGACAACCTGACTGACCAAAATTTATTAGGTGGGAATTTTTTCCTCCTAATAAGCCTGAGAGCACTACAGGAGGCCGGGGCTTATTTCATTCTTTCGGCTTTAACTGTAAAAGGCGGCACGCCTCCAAGGGGGTCGTTTATAGGCCTACCCTTAGAGCGCATTCTTCTTCTCAGGGATATTCCTTGCTGAGAAAAAGAATTTAGCAATATTTCTCCTATTTGTGTGCAAAAGGAGAAAAGATATGGCTCTGTTCCGTCCGGCTCAC
Organism: Piliocolobus tephrosceles; assembly: GCF_002776525.5. Classification (NCBI taxonomy): domain Eukaryota; kingdom Metazoa; phylum Chordata; class Mammalia; order Primates; family Cercopithecidae; genus Piliocolobus; species Piliocolobus tephrosceles. The sequence goes on from NW_022318743.1 coordinate 519, forward strand.
CGGCGGCCAATTCAAGGTTACTTCCTTTGTTTCCTGAACACTGCTGTTATTTCGTTCTTTTTTTAAGATGCCTAGTTTTCATACTGTTTAAACACACATGCTCTACAAGCAATTTGTGCAGTTAAGGCAATTATCACAGGGTCTTGAGGTGACATATATCTTCCTCATCAATAATTTTATGTAATGCACTACCCTGTATACTGGGCGGTGCTGTAGGATTAAGTCTCATGGTGGGCGGCTGAGGATATGGCACCCTGCCCTGTGGCACTGGAAATGTTCCTGGCTGTCCATACAGATTTTCTGGGAGCTGTCGATACTGCAGTTCAGCTGGCGGCCAGTATTGATAGGCTACTGGCTGCTGGATCTTACTTTCTACCTGCTGATATTGTGGACACTGTATTTGGATTGGCATTGCCGTGACAGAGACTCTATCTTTCTCTGTTTGATCTTCTTTTGGAGTTTGTACTTGTTTAACCTGCATTTGAGGTTCTAAGGTTGCAGGCATCTGAGCTGTTGTAAGAGGAGTTGGCCATCGTGGTTTAGACTCTGATGGCTCTGCTAATTCTGGATCTTTTTCCTCTAATTTTAACGTTTCAGGATATATTACCTCCTGTAATTGATTGTTGTCAACATTTTGCGTTGACCGAGCCATTACCGGCTCTGCTACACATTCACAGTGTGAACTTTCTTTTCCTTTCCGGGATTCTATCCCTGCCTCTTTTTCACAATCTACTGCACAGCTTTTAGGGACATCAGAAATTGAAATGTTATCTTCTTCTGTTTGCAATGGTTCTAAAGCTACTTTAGTAATGACCTAATCATTCCATACTGTAAGTGGGATGATTTTACCTTCCCTACTTGCTTGTTTTAATTCTTTGCCAATTTTTTCCCAATCTTTTAGATCTAAAGTTCCTTGTTCTGGAAACCACGGACAAAACTGTT
>NW_022318744.1:0-1460 GCF_002776525.5 Piliocolobus tephrosceles
AACAGTTTTGTCCGTGGTTTCCAGAACAAGGAACTTTAGATCTAAAAGATTGGGAAAAAATTGGCAAAGAATTAAAACAAGCAAGTAGGGAAGGTAAAATCATCCCACTTACAGTATGGAATGATTAGGTCATTACTAAAGTAGCTTTAGAACCATTGCAAACAGAAGAAGATAACATTTCAATTTCTGATGTCCCTAAAAGCTGTGCAGTAGATTGTGAAAAAGAGGCAGGGATAGAATCCCGGAAAGGAAAAGAAAGTTCACACTGTGAATGTGTAGCAGAGCCGGTAATGGCTCGGTCAACGCAAAATGTTGACAACAATCAATTACAGGAGGTAATATATCCTGAAACGTTAAAATTAGAGGAAAAAGATCCAGAATTAGCAGAGCCATCAGAGTCTAAACCACGATGGCCAACTCCTCTTACAACAGCTCAGATGCCTGCAACCTTAGAACCTCAAATGCAGGTTAAACAAGTACAAACTCCAAAAGAAGATCAAACAGAGAAAGATAGAGTCTCTGTCACGGCAATGCCAATCCAAATACAGTGTCCACAATATCAGCAGGTAGAAAGTAAGATCCAGCAGCCAGTAGCCTATCAATACTGGCCGCCAGCTGAACTGCAGTATCGACAGCTCCCAGAAAATCTGTATGGACAGCCAGGAACATTTCCAGTGCCACAGGGCAGGGTGCCATATCCTCAGCCGCCCACCATGAGACTTAATCCTACAGCACCGCCCAGTATACAGGGTAGTGCATTACATAAAATTATTGATGAGGAAGATATATGTCACCTCAAGACCCTGTGATAATTGCCTTAACTGCACAAATTGCTTGTAGAGCATGTGTGTTTAAACAGTATGAAAACTAGGCATCTTAAAAAAAGAACGAAATAACAGCAGTGTTCAGGAAACAAAGGAAGTAACCTTGAATTGGCCGCCGGTGAGCCGGACGGAACAGAGCCATATCTTTTCTCCTTTTGCACACAAATAGGAGAAATATTGCTAAATTCTTTTTCTCAGCAAGGAATATCCCTGAGAAGAAGAATGCGCTCTAAGGGTAGGCCTATAAACGACCCCCTTGGAGGCGTGCCGCCTTTTACAGTTAAAGCCGAAAGAATGAAATAAGCCCCGGCCTCCTGTAGTGCTCTCAGGCTTATTAGGAGGAAAAAATTCCCACCTAATAAATTTTGGTCAGTCAGGTTGTCTACTCTCAAACCCTATTTCCTGATAAAATGTTATCAATGACTATGCGTGCCCTAAAATTTCATTAACAATTTTAATTTTAATGTTAACACCATCCTGTGATCTCATCCTGTCCCCACTTGTTCTGTAATATTCTATTACTTTGTGAAGTATGTAATCTCAGTGTCATGATGATAATGGTGATTGTGTTGAAAAGAAAAAGGGAAAATGTAGGGAAAAGATAGGTTAGCCTGTTACTGTGTTATTATAGATAGA
>NW_022318745.1:0-12225 GCF_002776525.5 Piliocolobus tephrosceles
TTTATTTATTTATTTATTTATTTATTTATTTATTTATTTATTTATTTTGAGACAGACTTTTGCTGTTGTTACCCAGGCTGGAGTGCAATGGTGCGATCTTGGCTCACCGCAACCTCTGCCTCCCGGGTTCAAGCAATTCTCCTTCCTCAGCCTCCCGAGTAGCTGGGATTACAGGCATGCACCATATAAAAATCAGCCCAGCTAATTTTGTATCTTTAGTAGAGACGGGGTTTCTCCATGTTAGTCAGGCTGGTCTCGAACTCCCGACCTCAGGTGATCCGCCTGCCTCGGCCTCCCAAAGTGCTGGGATTACAGGTGTGAGCCACTGCGCCCAGCCAAATCTTAATTTTTTAAAAATGTCAAATTTGTCACATATTTTCCATCCCTCTTTATGTAAATGTATTTCAGATATTTTCCTAATATACAGAAACTAATTTGTGTGTCTTTGCCTATCAGTCATAGAACTGTACGCCTTAAATAACTTAGAAAATAAAGGATGTGCCTCTTCCAGAAGTCCTTTACAATTTCTTAATTCTTTTAAATCTTTTTCATGGAAGTAAAGTACTGTGAGGCTAAGCTTTGGCTTATGAAAACTTCTAGGTAATATGTATCTTCAAAATAACCTGTAAAGAAGTGGTTTTATTTTGTTCCAGGCCTAAATATGTCAACAATGCTTCTTGCTAGGTCTTAAGACAAATTATATACATTTTTTAATATTAAGATTTTAACTCGCACAAAATATGAAGTATCCTGTCCTTTTATGGGGACTGGTCAATAAAGTCTTAATTACTATTACAACTGATTAAAAATCTTATTGAGAATCTATTATATGTGATCTAGGTGACTAACTCACATACCATGATAACGACTTCAACAGTTATCACATGGCAATCTGAAATTAGATTCCTTATTTCTTTTAAACCAGTGTAATAATATATCTCTAATAACCTTATTTTAATCTTTTTTTTTTTTTTGAGATGGAGTCTGGCGCCTCCCGGGTTCAAGCAATTCTCCCTGCCTCAGCATTCCAAGTAGCTGGGATTACAGGCACCTGCCACCACGCTCAGCTAATTATTGTTTTCTTATTTTTGTTTTTGTTTTTGTTTTTTTGGAGATGGATTCTTGTTCTGTCGCCCAGGCTGGAGTGCAATGGTGTGATCTCGGCTTACTGCAACCTTCGTTCAAGCGATTCTCCTGCCTCAGCCTCCTGAGTAGCTAGGATTATAGGTGCATGCCACCACGCCCAGCTGATTTTTGTATTTTTATTAGAGACGGGGTTTAATAATGTTGGTCAGGCTCGTCTCGAACACCTGACCTCAGGTGATCCACCCACCTCAGCCTCCCAAAGTGTTGGGATTACAGGCGTGAGCCCTCACATCCGGCCAATATCTCCAATAATCTTTCTAAATTGGAGTCTGTTAGGTTCTTTGTCCTCCTCACAAAACACATGAAGGACTTCCTTTGGTAGAGAATAACTAAACAAAGAACATGGTTTCTACGATGAAATGCAAATTCCCCAAACAAAAGACCTTCATTTCAAAATATTAGATAGTAACTCATAGTCCCTACATTTCCAGTAATTAAAGCAAAAGGCTGAACAAAGGTCCTCATAATGCGTCCTTGGGATCTATGGTATTTAATTCTGTTGGAAGCTGATCTCTCCAAGTATTTTAGTCTGGATGCTTGAGTATGCAGTGACAGGTCTTTGCGTTAAAACATTTCAGTACCACAAGGGTCTGCTTCACATGTGTTACTGCCACTTAGAGATGACCAGGTGTGCACCCCTCTGTCCCAGTGGGAAATAAGTAGCAGTGTTGCCCACATATAAGTCTTTTTCTTTCAGAATGAATCTGCCTGAGCTTAGGTTCTCATCCCTTTTCAATTCACTTGGGAAATTATTGCCATCTGAACTTGAGTCCATCTAGACAATTACCCCAAACCTTTAAGCAGGAGAGTTAAGTAAATTGCACTTTTAATATGGTCATCACACTTTTAAAATTAAAATTTGGAAATAAACATACTGTCTCTTCTGGCATCTGACTTTCTAATTTTACACCTTTTTCAATTTCTCCAAATGGGAGCTGCTCTTATCTTGAGTGGATCCTTTCACACAGTGGTTTTTCTAATGGCTGATCTTTATAAATGCAGAGTTCTCACACATACCTGTGTCCTGGTGTGTGATATACTTACAGAACTAGGCATTCTAGTTCTGTTCTACATATATTGCAGTCATACTCCTGTGCCCTTCACTGAGATGCTTCCACTGGTTAGTGGTGCTGCTCCTGTTTTGTGATTCTAATCACAGCAACAAAAGCAATCACCAAAAATCATCAGTCTCTGATATAATTACAGAAAAACTGCGAAAAGATAAACTATGAAAGGGGGGTGAGAAACCCAATAAGAGGGTTCTGAAGTGAGGAGTCCATGAAAGTGTCCCCATGACACCTGTTCAGTTTATTTTTTAAAAGAACATAAGAAACACACAAACAAAAAGAACACGAGGCTTCCTGCTTTGGCAGAACCTGTTTTGATATTGTGGAAATTTAAGGATCTTAGGCCAGGTGTGGCCTCATGCCTGTAACCCCAGTGTGTTGGGAGGTTGAACAGAAGACTCTCTTGTGGCTAGGAATTCGAGATCAGCCTGGGCAACATAGCAAAATCCTATCTCAACAAAAAATATACAAATTAGCTGGGGGTGGCACATGCCTGTGGCCCCAGCTACTTGGTAGGCTGAGGCAAGAGGATTGCTTGAGCCTAGGAATCAGAGGCTGCAGTGAGCTGTGATGGCACCACTGTATTCCAGCCTGGGCAACACAGTGGGACCCTGTCTCTAACAACAACAAAAGAATCATATACCATGGTATTTCTCCAATGAGCCTCGACCTCCACAAGATGCTAAGAATACCCAAACCCTATCATACAGAGAGGCAAAAAGAAGGTATTCTCCTGCCTTCAGGGTGGTTAGCATGGGCTGGATGCTTACCTGGGTCGGGCCTCAGAGGGTAGCTGTGGGTCACCATAGGAGGGGCTCCGGGAGGCCGCCTGCTGCAGGGAAGAGCTGTGCACGTGCTTTGGGGACCATGGCACTTGAGCGAAGGAGGAATTGTGCCCAGACAAAGAGAAGGTCGAGGAACTCTCTGCTGCTGGGGACAGGTCATGGGCCTGCTGGGTGGCACTCAGCTCTTGACCTTGTCTTTGGTTTTCTACATTCAGCAGCACCTCCGGTTTGGAAGCACCGTCACCCCCATGGAGGGCATAGTCCTTGGATTCACCTGCACAGGTCCTGAGCCCCATCGTCTCGGTCCTGGGGTACAGAGAACTCACATCTCTGCTTGACTCTTCCTGTTTGTCACTTTTTCCTCCTCGTTTCTCGACAGCATCAGGCTCCTTCCTGGACTTGGTATAGCGGGATAAATACTCAGAGTCCGCCTCGGGATCCAGGGTCAGCCCGTATTTCTCTGCTAGCTGTCGCCTTCTTTCTGCTTTGTACCTTGCAATTCTTTCGGCTTTGGACTCCAGACTGTAGGTGTCCATGGTACCCCAACCATAGGGTGAGTCACCGTGGACGCCAGAGGTTTCTGTGCAGTATTTGGATCGAGTTTGCTTTTCTAGAGGAGAATCAGAAGTTTCCTCCTCTTCATTTGATCGGCCTACAAGAAGGTCACATGGATGAGAGGTATAGATTTCAAGTAAAGACACGTATTTACACATAGAGTGACAATCTCTACTGCACACAGCACACACCTGGGTGCCCATGCTGTGAAGGACCAGTTTCTCACTGAGGGGTGTTCGCCTGAAGTGATTATTTACCTGGACTGCTGAAGAAGTCGGAGATCTGCAGTGAAATCTACAAAGGCTGTTTATGCGCATGTTCTGCAAGCCCCCTAAGGCATGGCTTTAACTTAAGCTCAGCCCCTTCACTCCCCAGTGCCTCCATCCTTGTTCAGTGATTATTTCCCCTTATTGACTTACCCTTTTTTATAGAGTTTAGTATTTCATGTGGGAGACCACAGGATGAGTTGAGTCCTCTGGGAAAGACACCAGACAATTGAGGTGTTGTCAATGGACAAGTGATGGATGCTGGTTTCCTAGGATCTGAGAGTAACCATAACAACGTGGCCCATATCATTATTCACCAGGCTTTTCTTTCTTTTACAGAAGTGTTTTTCTTTTTTCCTTTTTTTTTTTTTTTTTGAGATGGAGTCTCGCTCTGTCACCCAGGCTGGAGTGCAGTGGCGCGATCTCAGCTTACTGCAAGCTCCGCCTCCTGGGTTCATGCCATTCTCTGCCTCAGCTTCCCGAGTAGCTGGGACTACAGGCGCCCATCACCACATCCGGGTAATTTTTTGTTTTTTTAGTAGAGACGGGGTTTCACCGTGTTAGACAGGATGGTCTTGATCTCCTGACCTCGTGATCCACCCACCTCAGCCTCCCAAAGTGCTGGGATTACAGGCTTGTTTTTTTTCTTTTTGTGATGGAGTCTTGCTCTGTCACCCAGGATGGAGTGCAGTGGCCTGATCTCGGCTCACTGCAACCTCCGCCTCCTGGGTTCAAGCGATTCTCCTGCCTCCCTCTCCTGAGTAGATGGGATTACAAGCACCTACCACAATGCCTTGGTAACTTTTTGTATTTTTAGTAGAGACGAGGTTTCACCATGTTGGCCAGGCTGGTCTCAAACTCCTGACCTCAGGTGATCTGCCTGCCTCAGCCTCCCAAAGTGCTGGGATTACAGGCGTGACCCACCGTGTCCTGCCCTTTGTTTCTAATTAGAGCACACGCGCCTGATGTAGGGAATGTCTAATATGGGCCTGGCATGGTGGCTCACACTTGTAATCCCAGCGCTTTGGGAAACTGAGGTGGGAGGGTGGCTTGAGGCCAGGAGTTTGAGACGAGTCTGGGCAACATAGTGAGACCCTCTTTCTACCAAAAAAGTTTTTTTTTTTTTAATTAGCTGGGCATGCTGGCATGTATCTGTAGTCCCAGCTACTCAGGAGGCTGAGATGGGCAGATAGCTTGAGCCCAGAAGTTCAAGACTACCATGAGCTACGATACTGCCACTGCACTCCAGCCTGGGCAAGACAGCAATACCCTGTTTCTAAAAAAATAGAATGAAAGAGAAGGAAATGTCTAACATGAAGACAAATGAAAGTAAAAACCCAAATAACTAATAATCACCCTACAAACTAATAATGGCATTTTTGTATATTCCTTTTTATATATTCTAGTCTTTTCTAGAATTGATTTTTTCCGTATAAAATATTTAATGAAGGCTGGGTGCAGTGGCTCACGCCTGTAGTCCCAACACTTTGGGAGGCCGAGGCAGGTGGATCATGAGGTCAGGAGATCAAGACCATCCTGGCCACCATGGTGATACCCAGTCTCTACTAAAAAATTAGCTGGGTGTGGTGGCGTGTGCCTGTAATCCCAGCTATTCGGGAGGCTGAGGCAGGAGAATCACTTGAACTAGGGAGTCAGAGGTTGCAGTGAGCCGAGATCGTGCCACTGCACTCCAGCCCGGTGACTGAGCAAGACTCTGTCTCAAAAAATAATAATAAAATAAAATATTTAATGTTATTAATGTTTTATATAAAAATTCTCCCACATTTGGAAATCTATTTTGAAGACATCGTTTTTTAAGGGTTGTAACAGTCTAACGGGCATTCCATTATGACCTGAATCCTTCCCATATTGCTGGGTATCTAAGTTGTTTCTAACTTCGAATCAGTTTGATATTCTGATTTCTCTCACAATAGACTCATAAAAGTAGAATGGCTTTATCAAAGGGTACATCATTTTAAGACTTACTAGAGTGTCAAATTAATTTCCATAAAGTCTGCATCATTTTACGTTTGCATCTGCGATATATACTTCCTCGTAAACACAGAGTGTTTTTCAAGTCCTTCATTACTAGAAAAAGAGAAGATATGCATTTATTCATTTGTGTATCAGCTATTTGTATTTTCTATTTCTTCTCTGGAATACCCGCTTATACTTATTGTACAGTGTCCTATTGATTCATAGTGGGTGTTTAAAACTGTTTTGTGTAAACTTTTTTTTCTTTTTGGCTGTTTCTGTGCTTTCCCTGAATTAAATGTTCACCTCTCTTTTCCATTATTTTCTTTACATTAATCACATGAGTAACTAGAACTAACTCTTGGGTTTGGTATGAAGTGGGAAGAGGAATATGCCTCTCCCCATCCCCTGGCGAACCTGTTTTTCCATTACTATTTCACTAAATAATTCTTCCTTTTCTTACTACTATGTGATGCTTAAACTATTGTATGCCACACAGATTAACATTTCACATACAGTAGGGTTTATTCTGGCTATAAATTTTGGGACTCTGATCTGTCTATTCTTGACTTTTCATGCTTGTAATTTTTTTTAAGAGGTGGGGTCTGGCTATGTTGTCCAGGCAGGTCTTGTACTCCTTTGGTCAAGCTATCCTCCTGCTTCGGCCTCCCAAAGTGCTGGGATTACAGGCATGAGCCACTACGCCCAGCCATGTATACATATATATTGAGATCTCTAGTTTTCTGACCACAGAAAATTAGAAACTATAGAGACAAACTGATATCATCATGAAGTGAGATCAACAGCTCTCTCTGAAGAAGAAACTAGAAAACACTGGCTATAAAAAGCAGCAGAACGGCCAGGCATGGTGGTTCACGCCTGTAATCCCAGCACTTTGGGAGGCTGAGGTGGTCAGATCACCTGAGGTCAGGAGTTCGAGACCAGCCTGGTCAACATAGTGAAATCCCGTCTCTACTAAAATACAAAAAATAATTAGCCAGGCATGGTGGTGGGTGCCTGTAATCCCAGGTATTTGGGAGGCTGAGGCAGGAGAACTGCTTCAGAAGGTGGAGGTTCCAGTGAGCTGAGATTGCACCATTGCAAACTCCAGCCGGGGCAACAGGAGTGAGGCTCCATCTCAAAAGTAAATAAATAAATAAATAAAATAAAAAATAAAAAGCAGCAGCAACAGCGCCTCAGAGCCAGGGACTGTGGTGGGAAGAGCAGCCCTGTGTGCATCCTCCTCTCCTAAGGTCAACTTGAATATTTGATGACAAGAGTGACTGCGTGATTAGGGAAAAGCTGAGTCATGCGCCCTCAACATACTGTTTAAGATGAAAGAAGTACGCAATTTATTTAAAATTACCTACATTAAATAACTTAAATAGAATGTTTTGTTGCGTATCCAGAGTAAGAACCATAATCATTCAAGGTGCAGCTTTGCCTCTAATGCTCCCTGCTGAGAGCAGCTGCTCCCTGTGCTGGCTAAGAACCTTGAGAGGCCCCTGTCTCAGAGCACGGATCCTATGCTGGGCCCTGAGGGTGCAGAAAAAGTTACTGCCTTTGAGGGCCCCAGTCAAGGGAGGAAAATGACTGGCCCTCAGTTACCCAACAATGTGCCGAGAGGAATCATTTCATACTGCTGTGATATGGAAGGCCATATCTGTGAGGCGGGCCAGAGAGGACATACATGTTGTTGCTGTTTTTAACAAATATTTTTAATAGTTGGGCAAGGTGGCATACGCTGGTAGTCCCAAGTACTCAGGAGGCTGAGGTGGGAGGATCATTTGAGCCTGGGAGGTTGAGGCTTCGGTGAGCTGTGATCAGGCCGCTGCACTCCAGCCTAGGTGACAGAGTGACACTCTGTCTCTAAAATAATAGTAATAATAAATAAACAAAAACCAAATACATTTAATAAAAAATTAGGCCAGGTGAAGCGACTTGCACCTGTATTCCCAGCACTTCGGAAGGCCACGGTGGGAGGCTCACTTAAAGCCAGGAGTTCAAGACCAGCCTGTGCAACATAGTGAGACTCTACCTCTACAAAAAAGTTAAAAAAATTAGCCAGGCATGGTGATGCACACCTGTAGTCCCAGCTACTCAGGAGGCTGGAGTGGGAGAACCCTGGAGCTTAAGCCCAAGTGTCAAGGCTGCAGCGAGCTATGATTGTGCCACTGCATTCCAGCCTCTGTGACAGAGTGAAACCTTGTCTTAAAAACAAATTATATCCACACAATTCACTTCTGTGGAATAGCTCATGTTCTGATACCACTGGGTGGAAAAGGCGACATGTAACCAGCCAGGCAGCCTGCTGGAAAATGGGCCACCCAGCTCTACGCTCACCGATGTGGGGTCTGGCAGGGTCGCTGGCTCACATGTATCGAGGGGTGTCTTCCTCCAGCAGGTGGTGAGTCACCAACCCTGTGCAGCTCTGCAAGAGGATGGGCTGGGTGTCATTTTCAATCCCTTCCAGGCACCTGGCAATTCTTTCTTTTCTGTGAGATACACAAGAGACGGAGTGAGCAACAGCGGTCGAGTCTAAAGGAAAATGGAATACTGCTTTGCCAAGCTCTTCTAATAACTCCGTACTATAAAGATCTTACCTTCTTCACCTGGGTGCGGTGGCTCACACCTGTAATTCCAGCACTTTGGGAGGCCGAGGCAGGTGGATCACCTGAGGTCAGGAGTTTGAGACCAGCCTGGCCAACATGGTGAAACCTCATCTCTACTAAAAATACAAAAATGAGCCAGGCATGGTGGTGTGTGCCTATAATCTCAGCTACTTGGAAGGCTGAGGCAGGAGAATCACTTGAACCTGGGAGGTGAAGGTTGCAGTGAGCCAAGATGGCACCATTGCACTCCAGCCTGGGCTACAGAAAACTCCATCTCAAAAAAAAAAAAAAAAAAAAAAAAAAAAAACTTAACTTCTTATTTCTAAAAATTCTTTTCTCTTTGGTTCAAAAATTTGTCTTAATTCACAACCGAAACAAAACCAAACAAGATATAGTATTAGTAGTTATATGCTCATTTTATTCACTCATGCAACATCTTTATTGAACTGCAAATTTCAGTTCTTGGTTCCTATGTAACAGTGATATGCAAAACTGACCAAGTTCCTGCTTTCTTGGAGACTGTTTTTCAGGAGGGAAGGCAGATGCCAAATGAAGAAGAGTTCACACACACACACTCACACGGATGCATTATCCTCCCCTAAGATCAAGTTGAGTATTTGATACTCATTGACTAAGTTATCAAGGCAAAGCTAAGACATGTTTTAAGTCAGATCCTCAAACTATTGTTTAATATGAAATAAATACGTAATATATTTAAAATTGCATACATTAAAATAATTTAAATAGAATGTTTTGTTGTATATACATTGCAACACCTATATAGGTGACTCATGTAAATGTCACATATATAGGTTGGCAAGGAACTAAAATCATACAGGGTAAGGGAGAAGGTTCTGTTTCATCTAGGGGAATCCAGGGAGACCTGACGAGCAAGGTCTCTCTAGGAAAGTATTTAGGCAGAAATCTCAATAACTGTTACTAACTTTTGTTTGATTTAACAAAGTATTCTAAGCTTCTATTATGGAAATCATTTACAGAAGTGTAGACTAGGAATGTGAACCCACAGGGCCATCGGCAAGCTACAAGCATGAACTCAGAGCCGCTCCTCCTCCTCCCTCTCGTGGAATCTGTCAATGGCTGTAACTATCTGATTGTTTCCCACAGTGCCTAAAGTGGCTGCTTCAATTAGCTACAGTTTAGATGAACACAGGTCCTCCGCCTCCCTGCACAGGCTTTTGCTGGAAGGAAATGTTAACAGTGGTTTCCTTGCTATAATTTAGGTGGATCATGGGCAAGGTAATGACCCCAATGCTTCTGGCAGCATTGGAGAAACAGAACAAACGACGTGCTGAGGATGGGAGGTTCTCACATGACACTGACTACCAGCATATTACTGAGATGATAGACAACTGTTTCTTTGGAGAAATGGCCACAGTTCTCTCTTCTTGCCTGCTCCTCAATCGCTTAAATTCATAGAGGCTCTTATGAAGGACTCAGGAAGGGATGGGAGAAAGAAAGGGAGGTGGCTGGACAGCCTGGGGCCAGGGCCGATGAGAAGTTTTGAAAGGTTGAGTCACAGGAGAAACTCAAAGGAATTTGATTTTCGACTGCTTCAATTTCCGTTTTCTTTTCTCAAAGTGGTAATTTTTAGGAGTCAAAACTACACACACACGCACACACACGCACATACATGCACACACACACATAGCTTTTATATTGCCCTTTTTTTTTTTTTTTTTAAGACAGAGTCTCACTCTGTTGCCCAGGCTGGAGTACAGTGGCGTGGTCTCGGCTCACTGCAACCTGTGCCTCCCAGGTTCAAGCGATTCTCCTGCCTCAGCCCCTCGAGTAGCTGGGATTACAGGTGCCCACGACCATGCCCAGCTAATTTTCGTATTTTTAATAGAGATGGGGTTTTGCCATATTGGCCAGGCTGGTCTCAAACTCCTGACCTCAGGTGGTCTGCCTGCCTTGGCCTCCCAAAGTGCTTGGATTACAGGCATGAGCCACTGCGTCCAGCCTTGTATTGTCCTTTGACTGTGTTCAGAGATGTAAGCCTTGTTTTTCCTCATTTATTTTTATGTGATAGCCACCTTAAAACTAGTTGAATTGGCTTTTGTTAGGGTAGCTGGCTTCAAAAAGACAAAGTCTCTCTGTCTGTGACTTCAAAAAAGTCTCTCAGTTGGTCTCTGCAGGAATCAAAGTAGCTGGAAGCAGAATCGCTTGTCTTATAAAGGTAATTACGTTGCTATTTGGAAGACAGGGGTATAGTGAGAATGGGTCACCCTGCCATGCAGCCTGGGGAGAGGAGGCTTGGCCAATAACAACAGCTTCCCCATTAACAAATTAGCCCTAGTGAGACTATGGTGATAAAACTTTAATGGTTGGTAGGACATATTTTGAAAATATTTTTAAAGATGACAAAAAGCGAAGCATTTTAATCAGTTATTTAAACCCCAAAGAGGAGAGTGGAGCCAAATTTTTCAAAAGGCCACTCAAGAAGCTATCGAAACCAAATTCCAGGGGCGCCTAAAAGGTACGACTTGAACCCATGCCTCAAACCCTAATTGAGAAATAGAAAATGTTAGTAGGGTCCTAAGTAGCATTATCACATTTCCTTCATTTCCTTTTCTTTTCTTTTCTTTTTTCTTTTTTCTTTCTTTTTTTTTTTTTTTTTTTTTTTTACAGTGTTATGGCTTTTGTAGTTCGGTGAGCGGGAGGAAACAGTGCACAGTGGCTTTTTTCTCCCTGCTTGCTTGGTGGGAGGGAGCGTTACAGTGTTACAGGAGTCCCTCGGTGCCACTTCCCCAGCCTGAAATCTCTGCAGTTGTGGTGACCTGTGCCCAGGGCCTTGCTTGGGCCTACAGGCTCGCTCTGCCCACTCGGCCAGCAGGCTTGTACTCCGTGGTTCTCCCAACCCAGATCCTGTGCCTGCTAAGGCTCCACCCTCAGTCCACAGCTGGACCAGGTGTGCAACAATCAGCTTCTGTGTTGGGTGCCACCGTCTAGACAAGGGGAACACAGTGGCACCAAAAAACTTGGAGATGCCAGCAACCATGGAGATCCAAGGGATGTTGCAGCTCTTGACTGGGGAGTCCCAACGTCTGAACTCCCAAGAAATGCAGCTCTTCACTCCCATAGCTCAGTGAGCGGGAGCTTTGCCATAAGCCCTTTTATTCCAGCCACTTGCAGCTTGGCGAGCAAAAGGGTATGACACTCAGCAGCTTTTTTCACTCCCACAGTTCAGGGAGCAGGGGCATTCTACAGCTCTTTCACTCCTGTTGCCCATAGCTTGGCAAGCAGGGACACTTACAGCTCTTATCTACCCGCTGCCCACAGCTCGGCGAGTTCAGGGTTCTTGTCCTGTGACCAAGAAGAATAAGATGGGCAGCACTGGAGAGTCAGTAGGGCAGAGAAGAATTTTATTGAGTGACAGAAGGAAAGCTCTCAGCGGAGAGGGGACCCTAGAGTGGGCAGCACGCAGCTGCAAGAGGGGCCCATGAGCAGGTGGCCCTCTGTGAGGCTGAGGTTGGAGGCTTTTATGGGCTTAGAATGGGGTAGTGCATGCTGACTGGTCCATAGGCAGGTTTTGGTAAAAGTAACCATTTGACTGGTTAAAAGGCATCATCCACTTTGGGAGGCTGAGGCAGGCAGATCATGAGGCCAAGAAATCGAGACCATCCTGACCAACACAGTAAAACCCTGTCTCTACTAAAAATACAAAAATTAGCTGGGCGTGGTGGCTCGTGCCTGTAGTCCCAGCTACTCGGGAGGCTGAGGCTGGAGAATCACTTGAACCTGGGAAGTGGAGGTTGCAGTGAGCCAAGATCATGCCACTGCACTGTAGCCTGGTGACAAA